>NW_007727573.1:222769-255070 GCF_000696425.1 Galeopterus variegatus
GCGGGAGCGCCACCGCGCTCCCAAGCGGCGCACTGTAGCAGTGCGCCACCAGGCCAGCCCATCTCTCTTTTTTTTTTTTAAATGGTGGCTAGCCGGTACAGGGATGGAACCCTGGACCCTAGGTCTCTTATTTTTTTGATGTCTCTTGTGATATCCAGTTTCATTCCCAATATTGGTAGTTTTTGGCTTCTTTTGTCAGTCTTCCTAGAGGTTTGACGATTTATTGATCTTTTCAAAGAACCACCTCTATTTTCATTGATTTTTTTTTTCTTTTGTTTTTCTGTTTTTAATTGCATTGACTTCTGCTCATTATTATTTCCTTACTTCTTGCTTTGCACATCTGTATATTGCTCTTCTTTTTACCAGGTCTTGAAGTGGGAGCTGAGAGTATGGATTTGACATATTTTCTCTTTACAGTGTATGTATTTAGTACTATAAATTTTCCTCCTGTATTGACTTAGCTTTGTCCCACAAATTTTTATACATGTATTCTCATTTTCATTTGATTCATTATGTTTTTTATTTTCCTTGAGACTTTCTCTTTGATCCATGAATTACTTAGTACTGTATTTTTTCAGTTTCAAGTGTTTGAAGGTTTTTCTGTTGTCTTTCTGTTGTTGCTTTCTAGTTTGATTACATTATTTTTGCGGAACACTTTATGATTTCAATTCTTTGTTGACATTAGTTTTAGGGGCCAGGATGTGGCCTATCTTTTTGTATGTTCTATGCACACTTGCAAAGGTCAATATCTTTTTTTTTTTTTTAACTCCAGTGTCTTTTAAATAAATTTCTTATCTGTCTAAATCATCCAGTCAGTGTCTGTGTCTTGCATCTGAAAACCCTAACTAATACCCCTTTCCAACGGCATTTGTTTAATAGCTTTTATTATACCAGGTATTCTACTATACTCTAATCGTTGGCTTACATGTTATTCTTTTTTTTTTTTTTTTTAAGATGACTGGTAAGGGGATCTTAACCCTTGACTTGGTGGTATCAGCACCACACTTTTCCAAGTGAGTTAACCGGCCATCCCTATATAGGGACCCAAACTTGTGGCCTTAGTGTTATCAGCACCACACTCTCCCAAGTGAGCCACAGGCCAGCCCTTACATGTTATTCTCTGCCACTATACTATGAGCTTGAGGGCATAGATGTTGTCTTTTCTGTGTGTGTCCAGCCTAGTATGGTAGATAATTTATAAGCATTTGAATGAATGAGTAAATGAATAGTTTTTATTAATGATCATCATTTTTAAAAGTCATGGGCAAACTTTGATCTGTGCAGATTTAATTCTTAGGATTTTGGTTATGTATATTCTCTTACCAGTCTTAGTCTTAAAAGCAGGGTGGTTCCACAGCTTGTGTTCAGCAAGTAACTGACCCCGGAAACAGACTAATGTCTATTATATGACTGGAATGACATTTTATTTCAGCTTAATCATGCCATAGTTCAAGCATAGACATGTGAGAAATTTCTTACTCATTCGACAAGACCTATTTTGCAATTCCTGCTATTTTCTTTATTTCGGATTGACTTGTCCTCTTGTAGAAGTGTTGTTTCCACAGCAGTACATTTCACAACACACATCCTTGTCAAGTGTGCAGAAACCCTGCTGTGTGCATAGAAACCTTTTTTCCTAGTCAGGAAGCACATGGTATTCCCTCAGCCTTTCCTGCACTTAACTTTGGGTTGCCTTATGGATAACAGGAAACACTTTTGGTTGTTTTCCCCCACTTAGCATAGGTGCCCAGTTAAAACATATCTAAGTGACTTTGATGTATAATGTGCTTCATTGCTAAAATGTTCAGGGTGTGGCTGGTGGCCACTAGCAAAGTTGCTTGGTGGAGTAGATGTAATAGATGTAGGGGACATTACGGGGACGTGAGCAAAACATTCTGCCACTTGGCATGATATCTTACTTACTGCTAAGGCAATTTGGGGTGACTACCTGTTTGTTGCTTTTGGGGATTTTCTTATGGCTTTTACTGCCTGTGAGAAAAAAATAGAACTGAGTGAACCTGTGGAGGTGGGGAATTAAGCCATTGGCCTCTTTGAGTTATTTCCCTGACTTTCAGTTATGACCATATTTAGTGGCTTCATGTTTTCAAACTCTTTGGAAGTAAATTGACTAGATTGTACTTGGACACGAGAGGTCTTTTCTATATCTTCTCTCATATTTAGTGTACTTAGTGTCTTCTCTTCTTTGCCACCTTTTTTCTTTTCTTTCTTTTTTTTTGGAAGTAAATTGACTAGATTGTACTTGGACACGAGAGGTCTTTTCTATATCTTCTCTCATACTTAGTGTACTTAGTGTCTTCTCTTCTTTGCCACCTTTTTTCTTTTCTTTCTTTTTTCCCCCCTTTTGTTACATCAGCTGGAAACCTCGTTATATGAACATTCATTGGAAATAGTCAAGAAAGGGATGAGTTATGAATAAAGCAAGATTTCAGAGAGTAAGGATATCATCTTATTTGCAGTTAATATTCCTTTGTCTCATTTATAAATGACAAACTATAGCAAAATAAATTTAAGAGATTTCTGTGGACTCACATTGATATAGTGGCACAAGCATGATGGAGAGTATCTTAATGAAAATTCTCCATACTCCAAGCTTCATTATTTTCTCAGTATTCATCTAATCATTATGTATCAAATAGCACCCATAAAGTACTGCTTTTTGGTTCCTATAGCATTTGACTTTTACTGCAGGATGTAGGTTAGTTATTAGAACTGAGCTTTAAGTGTTCAGTTCAATGAGTTTTGACAATTGAAAACATCCATGTAGCTACCACCCAAACTAAGATATAGTGTGATTGCATCACCTCAGAAAGTTCCCTTGTGCCCCTTTCTAATTGGTTCTGCCCTGCACCCTCTGCCCCAGGCAACTAATGATTAGTTTTGCCTATCCCAGAACTTCACGAAAATCAAGTCATACATTGTTTAACTTTTTGTGCCTGGTGTCTTTCACTCAACATAATGTTTTTGAGACACATCCATGTTACTGTGTGTATCATTAGTTCATTCCTTTTTATTTCCATTGTATGAATATACCACAGTTTATACATCCATCCTGTTGATGGACACATGGGTTGTTCCAAATCTTTTTAAAGACATGTGTTTTTATTTCTCTTGTGTAAGTGAATACCTAGGAATGAAATGCTAGGTCATAGGGTAGATGTGTGTTTAATATTATAACAAACTGCCAAAGAGTTCATCAGGGTAGTTGTACCATTTTATTTTCCTGCCAGCAATGTATGAGGTTTCCATTTGGTCTGTATCCTTGCCCACATTTGGTGTTGTCAGTCTTTTTTATTTTAGTAAGTGTGAATGGTATCTTCTGTGGTTTTAGTTTGCATTGCTCTGAAAACTCTAATAATAATGACATCATTTTATGTGCTTATTTGGCCATTTATACATCTTCTTATTAAGATATCTCTTCTAGTCTTACACAGTTTTTATTGGTGGTTTATCATTCTGTTGTTGATTTATAGGAGTTCTTTATATATTTGAATATGAGTATTTTGTCAGATATAAGTACTGTGAATTTTTCCCAGTCTGCGTTATGCCTATTCTCTCTGTGTGTGTGTGTGTGTGTGTGTGTGTGTGTTTAGATGAGCAGAAATTTTTAATTTTGGTGAAGTTCAGTTTTCCTTTTTTTTTTTTTTTTAACCCCCATTATGGTTAGAGCTTTTTGTGTCCTAAGAAATCTACCTATGCTAAGGTTAAGAAGATATCTTCTATGTTCCTTTTTTTTTAGAAACCTCATATTTCTGGCTTTTATGTTTAGATTTTTGATCCATCTTGAATTAATTTTCATATATGGACAATTCTTAGATTTTTTTTAAAACTATCATAAAAGTAATACCTGTCTGTTTAAAAACTTCAAAAACATGGAAAGATATAGAAAACAAAATGGAAGTTAATAGCTCAATGTTTCTTTTTTTAGGCCTCCACTGTCTGATATAGTAGTCACTAGCCATATGTGGCTATTGAGAAATGGAAATATGGCTAGCCTGAATTAAGATGTGCTGTAAGTGTAAAATATACACTAAATTTTGGAGAATTAGTAAGAAAAAATAAGGAAACTATCTCAATAATTTTTATATCAATTGCATTGTTGAAATAGTAACATTTTGTATATATTGGGTTAAATAAAGGATTAAAAATAATTTCACTTGTTTCTTTTTATATTATTTAATATGGCTACTATAAATTCTTAAATTATATATGTGGCTCCCATTATATTTCTATTGGACACCCCTGTAGACCTTTCCCTAAGCATTTAGTCATCTGTGTATATGGATGTGTGTCTGTTATGGGATTCCTTTTTTTTCTTTAAACATATAGACGTATTTTTGTTTTTATTTACATAAATGAGTTATCTGAGCCTACCTTCCTGAAATTTGTCTTTTTTGCTTAAAAATAAAAAAATGTATACACTAATGTACTTAATGTTACTGCATGTAAATCAGATTTATTTGTTTCTTGTTGATGGATGCATAGTGTTCTATTTTGAATGTTCTATAATTTGCAGAATTATTTCCCTGTAGGGGAATTTAGGTTATTTACTGTTTCTCTCTGATAAGCTGTGTGTTTGTAGAGACTGCTCCATGTTTGGAAAGGTGATTATACTAAGAGTTTTCTTCTCAAATAGAAATAGTTATTACAGCTGGGATGAATGAATTGCAGAGAGGAAGTCAAGGCTTCCCTTGTAGAGGACAAAATGGCTTCATATCTGTATAAGCCCGTTTAGGTTGCTTATGACAAAATGCATGGAACTGGATAATTTATATAGAAAAACAAAATTTGTTGCTTACAGTTTCTGAGGCTGGGAAGTCCAAAGTCCATCTGGTGGTGGTGACAGTGACCCAGGGTCACACATTACAAGATGGTGGAAGCAGAGAGAGCAGAGAGAGCAAAAGGCAGACTCTCCTCTTCTTTTAAAGCCCTCACACCCACACCCCTGACCACCATTTTTAATCCATTCACTACTTCATGGTGTTGCTCCCGCGCCTCGCTCAGCCAGTGAGCGGGAACCGGTCTGTATGTGGGATCCGAACCCTCGGGCGGGAGCGCCGCCACGCTTCCCAAGCTGCGCACTATCCAGTGCGCCACCGGGCCGGCCCCTCCCACCCTCTTAATAGTCACAGTGGGGGCTAAGTTTCTAATACATAAAACTTGGGGGACACAATTCAAGCTTCAGGGAGTTTTGGAGGAACATAATTCAGTCCACTACAATATCTGTAGTCAGAATACAATCTTATAGGGAAGCAAACTCTTTGAATATATTGTATTGTTCCTGCTAGAATTCAAAATGTTCCTCTTTTTTGTTCATGATCAGTTACACAGTGAGATTAGGCAGGATGGGAGTCACAAAGAAAAAGAGCCTGGTGTATTCTCTGTCTTACCTTATGGGTGTTTATAATGGCCACCATGTGAAAATTCTTTTGAAAATTTTCCCTCTTCTTTTGCAATTATTTTCTTTTTTTAGAGTAAACAACCTTCCTAATATTTATAAAACGTGGTATAAGGCCAGTCATTTTGTGGGAGGAAAGTACTATAAGAGAACAAATCTGTAAGTGTTAGCAAGAATGAGATGAGATTATTATTAAGTATACTTTGGCCAGTTTAACATTTGTTTGTGAAAGTGTTAAAATGGGTCATCATGTTATTTTCATAAATGTGGGCTGGGAAATGTGCCTTCTTTTCAATTAGCGTGTGTAACAGGATAAACCCAGACCTTGAAGTAGCTTTTAGAGGAAGGAGGGAAAGTGGACAGATGGGAGCAGCTGCTCCAGCAGAGGTGTGTCAAGCAAATCGTCACCATTTTATCTCCAGGCCAGAATTGTTTTCAGTTCCTAAACTAGGAATTAAGTCTATGATCTAATGCCATGCTTGGGAACTTTTTAAAACAAGGTCATGAACTTTTTTCTTTCTCACAGTTGGTAAAGTTAATTTCCCTTTTCAGTTAGCAGTTTGCTTGTAGAATGTTGGAACTAAAATGTTCCTTTCTGTGGCTTTTATTGTCCCCTCCCTGACACATGTGTTGTGGTTTATTTAGGATTCAAACAGGCATTTAAGAGAGACAGTGAGTGTGTGTGTGTGTGTGTGTGTATGTGTGTGTGTGTGTGTGTGTGCTTTTAAATATGTGAGTGACAGAGATGCTAGGAGAAAAAGGTAATACTCTCTGTTGTCAAAAGATGATGGTTTTATTTTTCTTCTGTGAAACAAAACTTGGAAGGAAAAGTTGAATGAACTTTGCAAGCAGCTGAGAAAGTAGACTGACTTCCAGACCTTAAACTCTGTATTGAGACACAGCTAGAGTACCTTGCTTAGACTTTCCATTGATTCTTTCATGAAGAAGATGTTTGATGCCCAGACCTTGATCTGTTTTTTGTTTTTAATTTCCGTTCCGATTGGATTCTGGAACCATTTTGTAGGCAACTGTGTATTGCTTCCTTAGAGATCTGGAAAGTTCCTCTGATCTGGAACCCTTGGGAACAAGTTGACATTTTATTGAGGCTGGTCAATACTGTTGGCTGGAGTCTTGAAATTGTGGGTTTGTTCCTGCTGTCCAATGTTGAGTTATTCATGAATAGATATGAAAACCTCTGAATTTTGTTACCACTAAATTGTATTGAGTTTTTATTTTTGATTATTTGTGGATTCTTAGCTCTTTCTGAAACTCTTCAGATTGAAAATCTCTTCTTATAGTTATTATTTTGGGCCTCTTCTGTTTTACTGTAGAAGAAAGAGAATGTTATCATGAATCTTGCTGACTGCGTCTTTGTGTGTAGGTACGGTGTAATTATATATGCTTTTGACTTGGATAGACCTCTCTTCTTCAAATCCTAGATTTGGTTCATTCTTTCTACTGTAAAATAGGGATCATAATTCCTACTTCCTAGTGCTGTTTTGAAAATTAAATGAAATAAAGTGTTTTAATACAATTCCTGGCACAGAGAGCTAATAAAAATTAGTTTATTTCTCTTTTTCCCCTTCCTTTTTCTTTGCTTTTTTTTTTGGCGGCTGGCCTGTACAGGGACCTTTCCCCTTCTTAAATAACAAGCTTGATCTTCACTTACTAGTTCATATTATGACAAGGAAATTATAAAATGATCTAGAGAAATAGGGAGCAGAGTTAACAACTAAATGAAACAATATTAAAAACCTGTATAAATTCAATCAATATTTTCACTCTCTTCCTATTAAATGAAATCTTTGAGTTTGAGGAGAATACTCCCTGACTCAAATTTTACTCACTTTTCTTTCATCTGCTCATCCTAGTAAATAACAAAACACCTGAAAGGGAAGACTCAGAAATGGAGTTCTTCCTGTGAATGTTTGGCTTTATTAATGTTTTTAAATATATAATATAATGTTTTTAAAATATATGTCTATTTGTAAAAGAACCTGAGTTAACAGAATAAGAAATTCCCATCTACAGTAGAAGCTTAATCATAGAACTTAAAAATGGAGATATTAGTTTTAAAAAATTTGAGTTTATAGAAATCTTAAAGTTTTTTAATTTGATTTGACATCACTTTTATTAATGTCTACACTTTGGTTTACTTAAGATATTTGCCTGTGTTTGATCATTTCACATAGAGAGATCGTTAAGTATGAAGTTATGTATTATTATTCTACTGACATTACTTAAAATGTTTTACTTTGTAGCACATCCTAGGAGATATTTGGGTTTGCTGTGACTGGGGCAGGGCAGGGCAGGGCATGCTACTAGTGTGTAGGAGTAAGAGTTTGGGTTCTGCTAACATCCTAAAGTATAAAGGACAGTTTCCCTCAACAAAGAATTGACCCCTTTGAAATGTCAATAGTGCCTGGGTTGAGAAACCCTATGTGGCACTACAGTGAAGCCCATGTAAACATTTAGTAGTTTGACTGTTTATTCTGATATTGGTCTTTTTCTGCACTTGGCACAGTATAGGCTCATATGGGACATATTTGATACAGGAATAAACTAACAAAATAAGGTAGGTCTCATCTTGAATTTTGTACTGGACAGATGTTTTTGCTGATGAGCTGATTTCTGTAAATGGATCTTTAATTTTGTTTAGTAAGATCTATGGACTGTTTGTTATGGACCGGGTGCCAATTAAAGGCTTTTAAGGAATATAAATGAACTATTTGGCATAACTTTTATATTTAAGGTGCAAATAATACATGAAGCAGTAAAAAAATAAGATGAACTATATTTAATTGCCAGAAATACATAGCATTACAAAGAGATAAAAACAAAGGCAGCAAAGCTACATACTGGGGAAGAGAGTGCCTTTTCAACAAGTGGTACAGGGAAAACTGGATACTCATATGTAGGAGAATGAAACTAGACCCATATCTTTCACCATATATCAAAATCAACTCAAAATGGATTAAAGAATTAAATATACATCCTGAAACAATACAACTCCTTAAAGAAAACATAGGGGAAACACTCCAGGAAGTAGGAGTGGGTACATTCAGAATTCATGAATAGGACCCAAAAAGTACAGGCAACTAGAAGGTAAAAAAAAAAAAATGGGATTATATCAAACTAAAAAGCTTCTGCACAGCAAAAGAAACAATCAACAGAGTAAAAAAACAACCAACCGAGTGGGAGAAAATATTTGCAAAATATACATCTGACAAAGGATTAATATCCAGAATATACAAGGAACTCAAACAACTTTACAACAAAAAACAACCCAATTAAAAAATGGGCAAAGGAGCTGAACAGGCATTTCTTAAAGGAAGATATATGAATGGCCAACAGATACATGAGAAAATGCACAATATCACTCAACATCCAGGAAATGCAAATCAAAACCACACTGAGATACCATCTCACTCCAGTTAGGATAGCTAACATCCAAAAGACTGAGAACGATAAGTGCTGGAGAGGTTGCGGAGAAAAAGGAACTCTCATCCACTGTTGGTGGGGCTACAAAATGGTGCCACCTTTATGGAAAATGATATGGAGGTTCCTCAAACAATTACATATAGATCTACCCTATGACCCAGCAATTCTACTGCTGGGAATATACCCAGAGGAATGGAAATCATCATGCCGAAGGGATACCTGTACTCCAGTGTTTATTGCAGCACTATTTACAATAGCCAAGAGCTGGAACGAGCCCAAATGTTCATCATCTGATGAGTGGATAAGGAAACTTGGTACATCTACACAACGGAATACTACTCTGCTATAAAAAAGAACAAAATATTACCATTTGCAACAACATGGATGGACTTAGAGAAAATTATATTAAGTGAAACAAGTCAGGCACAGAAAGAGAAATATCACTTGTTCTCATTTGTTTGTGGGGGCTAAAAATTAATAAATAAGCACACAAACAAATAAAGGGTGGGAGGAAGAAGACAGAATAACCACAAAAATTCCTTAAACTATTTAAGTCAAGTACACAGGTACAATGTGGGTGGGGAGGGGAGGGGGTGGAGAGGGATGGGTAAAGGGGCATGAAAATCAAGTACAGTGTATTTTGAGAAGTAAAATTAAATTAAATTAAATTTAAAAAATAATAAAAAAGTAAAAGTTAAGAACTTAAAAAATACAATAACATAGTCATAATTAAAAATTAATAATCATATAATATCATAACCTTTCTCGTCCTTAAATATTCATTTGTCTTATACATGTCAAGTCTTTTCTTGTTTGTATGTTATAATTTTAAAATTTTTAATTAATGTTAAAATAATGTCTAGACATTGCTGTTGGTTGATAAATTTCTGTATACTCTTTTAACGTTCAGCTTCCCCCTTTCTCATGTTTTTATTTTTCCTTGTAGTTTACTTGGTGAAGAAACCAGGCTGTTTCTCATATAGAGTTACCACAATCTCTTGTTTCTCTATCTTCTACATTTCCTATAAATTGTAGTTAATTAATATATGATTTTGATATTTTAAGGCATACTGTTATAAATACCTAATATGGCATCTATAAATAATTTGTATTTTAATATGTAAAAAATAAAACCAAGGAGATAAAAAAATTTTAAGAGTAACCTCTCACACACACACACACCCTACACACCCCAGCACATTTATTATGATTGAATTAATTCTACCTGATTGGCACAAGGACAGGGAACATTGTGTCTGTCTTTATATCAGTCTAGGACAGGGGGTCCCAAACTTTCCATTATCTACAAGTTAGTTGTTGCCACATGGAAACTTCAGATTTCATAGTTTTTCAAGAGATATTAGAAATCTAGATTGTGTGTGAGTTTGTGACATTTTTTTCTATTTTTTAAAAACAATGTGTAGGTCAAACAAAAGCAGGCCAATTTGGAAACTCTGGTCTGATTCTTACCCTGTCTTTAGACTCTGAGCATTAGAAAATAGACTGGCCTTCATACCTTTCTTTTCCNACCATATATCAAAATCAACTCAAAATGGATTAAAGAATTAAATATACATCCTGAAACAATACAACTCCTTAAAGAAAACATAGGGGAAACACTCCAGGAAGTAGGAGTGGGTACATTCAGAATTCATGAATAGGACCCAAAAAGTACAGGCAACTAGAGGTAAAAAAAACAAATGGGATTATATCAAACTAAAAAGCTTCTGCACAGCAAAAGAAACAATCAACAGAGTAAAAAAACAACCAACCGAGTGGGAGAAAATATTTGCAAAATATACATCTGACAAAGGATTAATATCCAGAATATACAAGGAACTCAAACAACTTTACAACAAAAAACAACCCAATTAAAAAATGGGCAAAGGAGCTGAACAGGCATTTCTTAAAGGAAGATATATGAATGGCCAACAGATACATGAGAAAATGCACAATATCACTCAACATCCAGGAAATGCAAATCAAAACCACACTGAGATACCATCTCACTCCAGTTAGGATAGCTAACATCCAAAAGACTGAGAACGATAAGTGCTGGAGAGGTTGCGGAGAAAAAGGAACTCTCATCCACTGTTGGTGGGGCTACAAAATGGTGCCACCTTTATGGAAAATG
Source organism: Galeopterus variegatus (assembly GCF_000696425.1). Classification (NCBI taxonomy): domain Eukaryota; kingdom Metazoa; phylum Chordata; class Mammalia; order Dermoptera; family Cynocephalidae; genus Galeopterus; species Galeopterus variegatus. The sequence goes on from NW_007727573.1 coordinate 233,761, forward strand.
ATATGGAGGTTCCTCAAACAATTACATATAGATCTACCCTATGACCCAGCAATTCTACTGCTGGGAATATACCCAGAGGAATGGAAATCATCATGCCGAAGGGATACCTGTACTCCAGTGTTTATTGCAGCACTATTTACAATAGCCAAGAGCTGGAACGAGCCCAAATGTTCATCATCTGATGAGTGGATAAGGAAACTTGGTACATCTACACAACGGAATACTACTCTGCTATAAAAAAGAACAAAATATTACCATTTGCAACAACATGGATGGACTTAGAGAAAATTATATTAAGTGAAACAAGTCAGGCACAGAAAGAGAAATATCACTTGTTCTCATTTGTTTGTGGGGGCTAAAAATTAATAAATAAGCACACAAACAAATAAAGGGTGGGAGGAAGAAGACAGAATAACCACAAAAATTCCTTAAACTATTTAAGTCAAGTACACAGGTACAATGTGGGTGGGGAGGGGAGGGGGTGGAGAGGGATGGGTAAAGGGGCATGAAAATCAAGTACAGTGTATTTTGAGAAGTAAAATTAAATTAAATTAAATTTAAAAAATAATAAAAAAGTAAAAGTTAAGAACTTAAAAAATACAATAACATAGTCATAATTAAAAATTAATAATCATATAATATCATAACCTTTCTCGTCCTTAAATATTCATTTGTCTTATACATGTCAAGTCTTTTCTTGTTTGTATGTTATAATTTTAAAATTTTTAATTAATGTTAAAATAATGTCTAGACATTGCTGTTGGTTGATAAATTTCTGTATACTCTTTTAACGTTCAGCTTCCCCCTTTCTCATGTTTTTATTTTTCCTTGTAGTTTACTTGGTGAAGAAACCAGGCTGTTTCTCATATAGAGTTACCACAATCTCTTGTTTCTCTATCTTCTACATTTCCTATAAATTGTAGTTAATTAATATATGATTTTGATATTTTAAGGCATACTGTTATAAATACCTAATATGGCATCTATAAATAATTTGTATTTTAATATGTAAAAAATAAAACCAAGGAGATAAAAAAATTTTAAGAGTAACCTCTCACACGCACACACACCCTACACACCCCAGCACATTTATTATGATTGAATTAATTCTACCTGATTGGCACAAGGACAGGGAACATTGTGTCTGTCTTTATATCAGTCTAGGACAGGGGGTCCCAAACTTTCCATTATCTACAAGTTAGTTGTTGCCACATGGAAACTTCAGATTTCATAGTTTTTCAAGAGATATTAGAAATCTAGATTGTGTGTGAGTTTGTGACATTTTTTTCTATTTTTTAAAAACAATGTGTAGGTCAAACAAAAGCAGGCCAATTTGGAAACTCTGGTCTGATTCAGATTTCATAGTTTTTCAAGAGATATTAGAAATCTAGATTGTGTGTGAGTTTGTGACATTTCTATTTTTTAAAAACAATGTGTAGGTCAAACAAAAGCAGGCCAATTTGGAAACTCTGGTCTGATTCCTTACCCTGTCTTTAGACTCTGAGCATTAGAAAATAGACTGGCCTTCATACCTTTCTTTTCCTCACTTCTAATCCTTTGTGTGGAGAGATTTGCAATATTGCTTTTCCAATTTCGTCAGAAGAAATAAGTGTAGTGACGTATGAGGGTACTTCAAAAAGTTCATGGAAAGATTTGTATTATCTTTTATTTTTCCACAAACACTTTGAAGTACCCTCATATGTCTTTAGCAACAGTCTGTGTTTAGATTATTACAGATTAAATAGGCTATCCACTGCAAAGCCATGAGTCTAAATGTGTATGGTACTTAAAGCAGAAGCCTGCATCTAGCTAGAACTCTACATAGCAATATGTGCTTTAAGCTAATTTTATTATTATTATTATTCCTGAATTTAAAAAAATTTCTCCTATGCCTAATGTAATCAGTCTCATTTTACCTTCAGAAACTATTCTGAGGAAAGGAGGACCGTATTTACTTTTGACTTTTGAGCAACTCATATTTATATATTATTACACTCATTTCTGATCTGCTTGCCTGTTTTTAATCAAACCTTGAATATGATACATTAGCTGATCGGCCACATAAATGTCTTGGTCCTTGTAAAGCAAGACATGTTTGTGCAAATATTGAAATACTTTATTGCATTTTACCCTTACTTTGTTTAAATTATTGAAAAATGAAAGTGCTGATACCAGCAATAATATGTGTAGTCCTCAGGCTCCTTTTTAAAATCTTTTTATTATGTAAAATTTCAAACATATACACAAAAGTAAAGAGGGAGGTATAATGAATCCCTGTACCCATCACCAGACTTCAACAATTATTAACATCTTGCTAATCATCTTTAAATTTAAGTCTTTTATATCTATTATGAGGTTGAATATTCAAGATAATCTGTGAGGTAGATATTATCCCCCTTTTATTTTTTGTTTGTTTGGCAGCTGGCCTGTAAGGGGATCTGAACCCCTGACCTTGGTCTTGTAACACCAAGCTCTAACCAACTGAGTTAACTGGCCAGCAAATCTCCCCCCCTTTATTTATTTATTTGTTTGTTTATTTGCAATGCAAACATCATTTATTTATTCATTAGATATATTTTAAACATTGCTTTAGTTTTCTAGAATTATTTTATTATTATGGAAAATTTCAAGCTGTAGAGAGAATAGTATAATTAATCCCATATACACATCACCCAGCTACAACACTTATCAACACATGTCCCATCATATAGCCCCATTCACTCCACTACCATAACCACCACTGAATTTTGAAGCTAAACTTTAACATCATGTCATTTTAGCTGTAAATATTTCAATCTGTATATCTAAAAAGTAATCTTTTAAAAGCAGTTACTATTATTACATCTAAAAAAATAACAATAATTCCTTGATATCAGGAATTCATTCAGTGTTTGTTTCCTTAATTGTATCGTAAATTTTTTTACAGCTAGTTTGCTTAAATCAGGCTTTTAACAAGGTCCCCATATTACATTTGACTGATAAGTCTTTTCTCGTTTTACTTCCCACATCCTGCCCCTTTTTCCTTACCCATGTTTTTGTTTTTTTAAACTATCCCTTTGAATAGTTTATCATATCATAAAATTCTTCCAGTGTAAGAATACAGTTCAATATTTTTTTTTTTTTTTTTTTTTTGTGACTGACCAGTTCAGGGATCCAAGCTCTTGACCTTGGTGTTATCAGCACCATGCTCTAACCAAGTGAGCTTACAAACAAATTTTTTAGAGTTGTAACCTTCATCATGAGTGATTCAGTTTTAGAACATTTCCATCATCCAGAAAGGTTCCTCCTGCCTATTTGCAGTCAATTCTTGCTCCCTTCTTTAGCTCCAGGCCACCACTATCTGCTTTCTGTCTCTTTAGATTTGCCTTTTCTGGAAATTTCATATAATCAGTATCATACTATATAGTCTTTTAATGTCAGGCTTCTTTTACTTACTATAATGTTTTTGAGGTTCACCCATGGTTGTAGTATATGTCAATAATTCATACCTTTTTATTGCCAAATAATATCCCATTGTGAGGATGTATCACATTATATTTATCCACTCATCAGTCGATAGACATTTGAGTTGTTTCCACTTTTTGGCTATCATGAATAATGCTGCTATGAATATTTATGTACAAGTCTTTGCATGTATGTATGTTTTCATTCTCTAGGGTTATTCCCTAAGAGTGAAATTACTGGATGGTATGGTAAATTGTTGTTTAAAAAAATTTTAAGAAGTTTTCAGTTGTCTTCCATAGTGGTTGCACAGTTTTACATTCTTACCAGCAATTTATGAGGGTTCCCATTTGTCCACTTCTTTACCAGCACCTAGTAGTGTCATTCTTTTTGGTCTGTCAGGTGTGTAACGGTACCTCATTGTATTTAATTTGTATTTCCCTAATGACTAATGATGTTGAGCATCTTTTCATGTGCTTAATAGCCATTTGTATATCTTCTTTGATGGTTTATGGGTTGTGTATCTCGTTATTGAGTTGGGACTTCCCCCCTCACTTTCCAGTTGCTCCAACAGCCAAACTTAGTACTCTGTAAGGTTTTTTCCTCAAATCTGGGGAAAGCAATTTTCTGCTTCAGTTCGAGCCCTCTGTACCATGGGAACTAACTCAGATCTCACACAGTCAGTCCTTCTTCCAAGGATTGATTGCACTCCAATTTTTGCCTGGTTTTGGTTGCTGTCCACTGCCTTCAGATAGGCCAGAATTTCTTATGTGTTGGCAGAGTTTATTATTGTTATCTGTCTAGGGGAGGGTTGGTCCAAAAAAGCTACTCCATTACCATATTATTCCCTTTAATAATAGCTTCTCTCTTTATTCTCAACACAGATATGTATGTAACCTTGCCATTTAACTTCAGATGTCACATATAAGTTATAATTACTTTCTGATTTGTAAGCTCTTTATGGGCTTAGAGTAACTGCATATTAATATACCAAATATTTAAGATGATGTGGGAAGAGAGCTAGTCAGTCACCATGGTGAATTTGTATTATGTTGATGGCCAAATAATCCTCAACACATTATAGCCACAAATAAGTAACTTGGATTTCTTCTCAGCACCCATCTATTTAAAACACACTCAAAAGCATCCACCAAAATAATGCAGTAGATGATTAGTGTTTAGCAGGTTTAAAAATGAACAATTGACATATATTTATAAATGCTTAGATTAATGATTCTCAAACTGTTTCGTCTTAGGACCCCTTTACATTATGGTGCTACATATTTTCCTGAGCTATAGTGAGCATATTTTCCAAACCATTCATGTAAATTATTGAGGACTCCAAAGAACTTTTGATACGTATTGATATTTACTGTATTAGAAATTAAAACTGAGAAATTTAAAACATTTATTAACTTTTTTCAGATAACAGTGGTAAACTCATTGCATTATAACATATATACCATATTTTTGTGAATAAGTACATTTTCCAAAACTAAAAAAGAATTTAGTGAGAAGAGGGGTATTGTTTTACATTTTTACAAATCTCTTTAATATGTGTCTTAACAGAAGATAGCCAACTCTCCCATCTGCTTCACATGTTTCCTTGGCTGTCAGGGATAATACTGACACCTGTCATAGCCTCTGGAAAACTCTACTGTAGGCCTGGTTGGTTAGCTCAGTTGGTTAGAGTGTGTTGCTCATAATACCAAGGCTGAGGGTTCAGATTCCTGTACCAGCCAGCCGCAAAATAACAAACAAACAAAAATTCTATTGTACATTTGTGAGAGAAAAAGACAGATAATGTCTTAGTATTGTTGCGAAAATAGTTTTAACCTTTCAACTCCCTAAAAAGGTCTTGGGTCTCTCAGGGATCCCTGAATCACACTTTGAGAACTGCAGGTTTAATATATCTCTAGAAGGGTGCTCAAGCCACTATTAATAGTATTTGTCTTAGGGGAAGGGGAATTTGGTAGCTGAAAGACAACAAAGAGTAGAAGTTTCAAATATCTTTTGAATATATTGCCTTGTGCATTAATTACCATTTTTTAAAAGGCAGATTATTAAATAAAGCTCTTCCTTCTGGCAGAAAGTGCTTAAAGTAATCTTTTTTTTTGTTTGTTTCGTTTTGGTTTTTTTAATTATTTTATTTTAGAAAAATATTTAGAGGGGAGAAGAACCTCAAGAGACATCTCTCTAATCTAAATTGGGTTTCCACTGTTGTTAACTTTTGTATCCTCTTATTCTTTTATTTTATAGCACTTAACCTCGATTTGTAATTGTATGTTTTTTGTGTGTATATATATATATATTTTTTTTTTCACCTCTTTTCTCCCCCACTGGACTGTTAGCTCCCTGAGGGTATGAATCAAATCTGTTTGTTCACTACTCAATTCAGTCCTTGGTTCATAATAGTTTGTTAGTAAATATTTATTGAATGAATGAACGAGGATCTTTGGGCACCTCTTTTCTCCCCCACTGGACTGTTAGCTCCCTGAGGGTATGAATCAAATCTGTTTGTTCACTACTCAATTCAATCCTTGGTTCATAATAGTTTGTTAGTAAATATTTATTGAATGAATGAACGAGGATCTTTGGGGAACTGACATCAATTTCCTGTTTGTCAGTGCTGAGCAGACCTGAATAGTTGCCAGAAGACAGAGGTCTTGCCCAAACACCTTTTTTTTGTGTGTGTGAGTAAAATGCTTCCTGCATTTGTTCTAGTTCCCCATAGCTTGTGCACTAAATGAGCAGTAAGTATTAGTAAGCCATTTAGGAGGAGAGTGTCACGAGAGGGGACCACAAAATGGTTCTTTTGTGCTTGGACTTTCATACATGAAATCTTTTTACTATTTTAAAGATTCCTTTCTCATTCTTTGGTTTGTTATATTTTTCTCTAGACAAAGAAAATAAGTATTTTTTTAAAAGACCTCATTGATTTGTCAAACCTGGCTCCAGTGTCAGAATAAAGAGCATTATACCAGACACTTCCTTGTGCCTGAATGAAGTTGGCCAAATGCTTACATCTGTTTCTGTGTGGTGATTTGGCTCACACACCACTATGTCATCAGAAGGCAAATGGCTGGATTTTGGAGTCAGCAGTTTGCTTATAAGCTACATGATACTGCATTGCCACAAGATCTGCCATTGCCATAGTAACAAAAGCTAAGCCACAGCTCTTGCTGTAGCTATTGAAGTTCATTCAGAGGCCTCCTGCCCTCACCTCTGGTTCCATGTAATATCATTGTTTTAAAAAGAATTAGTGCTTGTTCTATATGAAACAACCCTGTGGGGCAGAAGGTTTGCAGTCATAAGTAGGAGGGCCACAGTGAACTACAACTTCACAGTAAAGCAATTATTTTCCCTCCTGTGAAACAGAACCCTGATTGAGATTTGCTTATAAGTGAAGGAATGAAGAACAGAGGGTCATCTTCCAGAAGTTACCTCAGCTCACAGCTTGTGTTGTCAGTTGAGATTGGCTTCATTATGGTGCTACATGTTTTCTGTGAGCTATGGTGAGCATATTTTCCAAACCAAAAATCAGCACACCTGCTGTGTCAGTATTTTTTTTATTTGTGGATTTATTGATCAGAAGGGTCTTAAAATGGTATAAAAAGTAAGTCAAATGTAATTATACATTTAGGAGTAAAAAAGTTCAGACTGTCTAGGGAAATGTAGAACATAGGTTTGCCTTGCTTGGAAGATAGGTTGACTCTTCACAAGAGGAGTGTGCTGTATTTTAAATTTCACTCTGCTAGTGTTTCAGCAGTGGTGATGTCAACACTCCTAGAGATGCAGCCTGGCCTTGCCTCTTACCAAACTAGGATGCTCCACCATAGATAGGCAAAACCATTGGTCTATATGGAGACTTGTTTTTTACTATGAAGGGTATTTTAGCCTTACCTTGAAGTCTGTAGGACAGACAAGTGGAAATAGGAAATAATACTGACCCAGGATTGTCCCATCTGACTAAATTTACCTAATTTGTGTACATAATACACTGTAGAAACTAGCAAGTGTAGGATGGTGGCAAAAGCACCTCAAGTAATGAATAACTTTATTGAATTCTTGGGTTTTTCCAAGTTTCTTCACCTTGTATGAATGACTTCCTGTAGGTATGGGAATTATTGGTCAAAATAGGCTCTTTTGCTTGTTTTTCTTAGTCTCTACTTCCAGCCCATGCCATAGCTGCACACTGCGGAATAGGAGGAGGAAAAGAGCAAAGAAAAAACAAAAGTTCTGAAAACAAATACAAGGAAACCAGGGGAACCAAAAAGGAAACAGATATTAAGAAATTCAAAAAGAAACCAGACAAGTTGAGAACACATTCATGTGTTCAGAGTTATTTTCTATAGTATATTTATGGAGGGTATAGGTGCCTTGGCAGTTCTATTGTGCATTGTAAAAAACAAATTTTTTTCTTTCTCTGAGCTTTTCAAATGGTTATCCCTTCCTAAGTTTTTGTAATATCTGACCTAACATTCTGTTTTCAAATGAGATTTACAGTTCCTGCTGGACCACTTGTCTGACAGCAGCAAACTCTGTAACGATAGCAGTATGATTCTGATGTTAGTATCTGGGAGGCATTTATAGAGACCTGAATCTGTGGCTTAAACCCAGAATTTCACCTAGCAAAGTTTGCATTACTGGGCAGTGGTCAGGTTTTGTAAATGCGTATGGGGCCATGTTTATATAATGAGGTTGTAAGCCCTAGGACAGTGTGAACCCAGTCTGCTTTGTTTTCTTACCTCTAAATCAGCAGCACCTAGAATACTTTATGTTAAAAATAGACATTCAATAAATATTTGTCGAATTAATGAATGGATTTATAGGAAGAAAATTGAGGAATGGGTGGTATGTTTGAAAGGACAGACAAAAATGCATCTTAACATTCATGAAGTTGGATAATATTCCTGGAAACCGTGTGGCCATCAACTGCTATTCTTACTATTGCTTTTTTAAAAAGAAGTCTTATGTGCATCTTTTTAATATCTTACCTGTAACATTTTTGTGATTTGCTTAACAGTCTGTTATTTAACTTGTTTAAATATTAAACATAAATTAAAATTCAATGTGGCTTTTTCTTTTAAACAGTTTAATAGAAATCTAGGAATCTAGAAATCTAGATTCTTGACAGTCTTAAAAGTATTCTTGCATTCTGGCCATGTAGAAAGTATCAGAAAAGTCTTGATTGTTTTCTTACCGCAAGACATGGAATTGTCTTTCATTCTGGGAGTTCTGGTTCCTTTTTGTGGAGAGTAATATCAGAGACCAAAATGTGGGTTCAAGGGAGTTCATCATGCATGGTGTTAACCAGCAAAAGTACAGCTGTTGCTACTAAACTGATTTTAGCGACAGAGCTTTGTTTTCCTTTTCATTACAAGGTATTTCCTACATACAAAATATATATAAGAAATAAAAATAAAATACCCATTCACTCACTACTCATCCAGCCTTCTCTGTGTGGCCTTCTGTATTGCATCCCCCAAAGAGATAAGCAAGCACCATCTTAATTTTTGTTTTTATTATTCTCTTACTTTTCTTTTTAGTTTTTTAACACTTTTTTTTGTTTGCTTGTTTTTGTACTTGAAATGAATGCTGTTTTACAGTATGTATTTTGTACAAAATATATATAAGAAATAAAAATAAAATACCCATTCACTCACTACTCATCCAGCCTTCTCTGTGTGGCTTTCTGTATTGCATCCCCCAAAGAGATAAGCAAGCACCATCTTAATTTTTGTTTTTATTATTCTCTTACTTTTCTTTTTAGTTTTTTACCACTTTTTTTTGTTTGCTTGTTTTTGTACTTGAAATGAATGCTGTTTTACAGTATGTATTTTTCTGTGACTTTTTTCACTTAAGGTTATATTTGAGATCCATGTTGATGCAGTATGAGGGTACTTCAAAAAGTTCATGGAAAATGGAATTAAAAGATAATATACATCTTTCCATGAACTTCCAAAGACCCCTCGTAGCTTTAGTTCATTCATATTCACTGCTTTATTATATACCATTGTACAAATATGTCACAATTTTTGTGTTTTCCTATATTTCTAGTTTCTTGCTGTTGGAAAAATATTGCTGTGAACATTCTCATACTTGTTTCCTTGTGCATATGTGTAGGGATTCTCCAGATCACTGTTTTTGTGAAGCATTTTTATGTGATCCCATAGTAACAAATACATATTCATTGTAACTCCAGTATGCGCACATATACTAATCTACACACATGAATGAAACAAAAATTTTACTATACTTAATGTATAATATAGTAAAATGCAATACTTATGTGTAATGAAATAAAAATGTAACAAATACTCTATTTCATTCAGTTTCATTAAAATACTAGCTGTGACCCATTGGGTTACAGCCAACAGTTTGGAAAACTACTCTGAGAATGAATTTGCTGGGTCTAGAATATGTTTAAATGTTAACCTAAGATTACTTCGATTTGTTTTTCAAAGTGCTTGAACCGGTCTAGCAGCAGGTGAGAGTTCCTGTTGCTCCAATCCTTGATATTGGCAGACATCAGTGTTGTCAGTCTCATAGGTGTGAAGTGGTATGTCCTAGAGTTTTAATTTGCATTCCCCCATTATTAATTAGATTATTTAGTGAAGAGACAGTCATTACAGGTAGTGTTACAATGGTGGAGAAAGGTGTGCACATGGTTTTTGTGAAAGCTAGAGATGAAAACATCTAGCCAGCCCTAGGGCAGTCAGGGAAAGCTCCACAATAAGGGCTTTCAAAAGGTTAATCTGGGCCAGCCCGGTGGCGCACTCGGTTGAGTGCGGCGCTTGGGAGTGCGGCGGCACTCCCGCCGAGGGTTCGGATCCCATATAGAGACCGGTCCACTCACTGGCTGAGCGCGGTGCGGGCGCGACACCGAGGGTTGCGGTCCCGTTGCCGGTTGCAGTACGGGCGCGACACCGAGGGTTGCAATCCCGTTACCGGTCACGAAAAGAGACAAAAAGGAAAAAAAAAAAAAGGTTAATCTGTAAGAAGCCATTTGGAATTGCCATTTCTGACCTGGGTTCTTCCTAGGTAAAATTTTTTCTACCATTACATGTTTATCTAAATACAAAGTACGTCTTAACCTTTCCCGGATCTTGAGTGAAGCCTTTGAATATAGGATGAAAATTATGGACTACCTCCTAGAAAAATTATATATATGTGTGTGTGTGTATGTGTATATGCATATACTTAAATTTGACACACAATTTTAGAGAGTTCTTGGCCATTCTAGGACTTTTGCGGATCTTGAGTGAAGCCTTTGAATATAGGATGAAAATTATGGACTACCTCCTAGAAAAATTATATATATGTGTGTGTGTGTATGTGTGTATGCATATACTTAAATTTGACACACAATTTTAGAGAGTTCTTGGCCATTCTAGGACTTTTGGGGGAAGAGATAGCCAATGAGGAGTTCCCAGGGACTCCCAAAGAAGAGAAATAGCTAATTCTCTATTTTACTCTAAGTTGTTTACTATACTGGGTTAAGAGTTCTCCCCTCCTCCATGCGCTCCACCCCCATACACACGCATACATACTCCAATTTAATAACCTTCTGTAAAAATTTGATATGGCCTACAGCTTTGCATTGGTGGCAGAATTGAGTTGGTGTCCATCCTGGGGCATCGACACATAGAATGATGTATCTATAGACAGTGTGCAGTAAAGATGAGACAGAGCAGAGATTAGGAATTCCTCAGAGCCAAAAAATGGAAGCTAGAAGCGGCTAATAAAGGAAAAACCTTAAGACTACCCAGAGAGAGTGGATGGGATGCATGTTTCCCTGTATATGGACTGGTAGATTGAACCAGTTTTATTTAAATCTTAATGGACAGGATAATTCAGTAGCCTTGAGGCCATGGTGACACCTTGGTAACTGATAAGGGTTACATGGACTCCATTTATACACAATGTAATTTGTGCTACTGATACAGTTAATATGTGTGTATGATTTTACATGTGTAAATTGATCTTAAAAGAAAATTGGTTTCCACTTTATCTGCCAGTACTAGAAAAAAATTTCAGCTCTGTTTCCTCTACAGCTTCTTTTATTCATCTAATGCCAGGATTTAGAATCTGTCCCACTAAGTTAGGCCCCAAAGAACTTTATTCACTACCCAGCCATCTGACTCCACACCCATTCAGGGTTTGAGACTTAATTAGATGCATTACTCCTTTCTGAGACACCTCCAACTCTTCTCTGCCTTCCACCCCAAAGTCCACAAATCTGAAATAAGGGTATATTGTAAGGTAAGGACGCTTGTGTTTACTTTCTGAAACAGTCTCCTTCCAGAAGCTATCTTTTAATTGATGTGGTAAGAGGTATGTGTGGGTAAGTCACAAAACAGGTATTCTAAGCTCTATTAGAAGTTAAAAAGTATATATGATTCAGCCAAGTAGAAAACTGCTCTCTCTCACCAGATTATTTTCAGCTTTTTTGGAGAGTATCTATTAGCAATGCAAATGTGACGTTTGATAGCACAATAAACAACACATTAAAAGCTGTAGATGGTAGTTATGAAACACTGGCACTCAGAAATCAGATGTGGTCAAGTAGACAGCAGAGCACATCCCTACTGAGCCAGAGGTTAAAATCCTTTGGTTCTGAATTCAAAACCAATTATTTTTAATGGTCCTGAGTATGTATCCAAATTTGCTTAGGGCTGTTATCCCTGGAAAAAAGATAGGAGGTGAGCATTAGCAGTTAGTAGTGTAGGTGATCGTGGTCAGGACAACTGCTTACAGGTCATAACTGCATTGGGGTCTCAGGAAAGATTGGTTTATTGACTGGGAAAATCCAAGTCATAAGTTTTTGGTGGTTTTGTTGTTTTGTCTTATTTTTTTCCTCTTTGAGTCTTAAGGAGTAAGGAGAAATCAGTGCACAGACTAAAAATTCAACACTTAATTCAGTTCACAGCATATTCGCCTCTGTAGAGGTTTGCTCTTTTGAAACCAGTGGTGTGAATTATTCCCTGTTAATAAGAATCTGGGGTTTTTTTCCTACTGAAGAAAAGAAGCTTGTGTGCACATCACTCTAAATCAGCAGTTCTTGAGCTTGTTGTTCTCTTCAAAATTATTGAGTGGATTATAACTGTTTTTATATATAGTATAAGAAATTAAAATGGAGAAAAATTTAAAATATTTAGCAATGTATTTTCAAGTAACTATTTTTACTTATTACATATTAACATAATACAAATAAGTGTGTGTGTGTGTGTGTATATACATTTTTTTTTTTTTTTTTGGTTACTGGCCAGTATGGATATCCAAACCCTTGACCATGGTGGTATAAGACCACGCTCTAACCACCTGAGCTAACCAGCCAGTTCATAAGTAACTATTATTTTTATTAAACGAGAAGGGTAGCATTATGATTTTGTAAATCTCTGGCTTCATAGAAGGAAGATAGCTGGAGTCTCAGATCTGTTTCTTCATTCAGCCTATTTTTGGGTGCGGGGAGGGAGCAGCAGGCCAGTACCCAGTACAGGGATCCGAATGCATGACCTTGGTGTTATAAGGCTGCACTCTAACCACCTGAGCTAACCAGCCAGTCTGTTCAGCCTATTTTGATAGGTTGTTTTGGTTGAATTATATGAAGAAAATCCAGCCTCACACAGTTATGTACAGTAGTCCCCTTGTCATTTGCGTTTTCACTTTCCACAGTTTCAGTTACCCACGATCAACTGTTGTCTGAAAATATTAAATGGAAATTTCAGAAATAAACAACTCATAAGTTTTAAATTGCACACTGTTCTGAGTAACATGGTGAAACCTCACTCCATTCTGCCCAGGACGTGAATCATCTCTTTGTCCTGCATGTCCTACACAACCCACCCTTTAGTCACTTAGTAGGCTCGGTTATCATATCTCCTATGGAGGTATTGCAGTGCTTGTGTTCAAGTTACCAATTATTTACTTAATAATGGCCCCAAAGCACAAGATTAGTGATGATAGCAATCTGGGTATGCCAAATAGAAGCTATAAAGTGTTTCCATTAAGTGAAAAAATGAAAGTTCTTGACTTAATAAGGAAAGAAAAAAATTGCTGAAGCTGCTAAAATCTGCAGTAAGAATGAGTCTTCTACCTGTGAAATTGTGGAGAAGGAAAAAGAAATTTGTACTAGTTTTGCTGTCACACCTCATACTACAAATGTTATGGCCACAGTGCGTGATAAGTGTCTAGTTAAGATGGAAATGGCATTAAACTTGTGGGTGGAACACATGAACAGAAATGTGTTCCCATTGATGGCAGTCTGGTTAGGTACCATTTATGGTTGCAGGTATCCCCTGGGGGTCTTGGAACATATCCCCCATGTGTGAGGGGGGACTACTGTAGTAGGAAAATGGAGTATTTTAATAGCTATTTTGATAATTTCAGATATCCTTCCATGATACACTAAAATGTGAATAGTAGTAGTTTCTTAAAGTTTAGTTGTAAGTGTGGAATGTCTTAAAGTGGAATATCTTAAACCTTTGTAATGTAGAAGATATGTCCTTAAGAAATCAAGATTGAATACGTTAATTACCCCATTTTATATAAAATTGTATTTATTTCACTACAAATAAAATTATATTAAAAATGTATATAAATATTTCACTTAATATTTTGACTGCTTCATTTTTTATAGTTTTTATTTCAGAATAATTTTATATTAAGTAATTTGAATAGATTATTATTTCATAAAATTTGCTGAAATGATATGGAGTTCCTATATGCTTTTTTCCCAGCTTCTCCGTATGTTAACATCTTACATGACCATGGTACATTTGTCAAAATTAAGTGATTAACAATAGGACAACACTATTAACTAAATACCACACTTAATTCTAATTTCCCTAGTTTTCTCACAAGTGTCTTTTTGCTACCCCAGGATCTAGTCCTGTATACCCCATTGCATTTAGGCAGCAACTTTTTTTTCCATTAAACTGTAGGGATTTATTTTAAATAACCTACAGTTTATTACAAGGGAACTCGTGATGAAAACAGAAGATACTTGAGACAAGATTTGGGAAGTGGACTCTGCACACACACTAAATTAACAATGCCCTAAAACAGGCAGCAACTTTTAAAACAGCACTTTTCCTTACCACATTTGAGAAAATAAGTGAATTTTAGATTTATGTAAGAGTTGAAAAGATAAAACAGAAAGTGCCATGTACCCTTCACCCAACATCTTATGTAACCACAGTGCATTTGTCAGAACTGAGAGACTAATGATGCCACTGGGCATTTTTGTACTATCATAAGGACACCTCCCCTGGAGATGTCTTGGACTTTTCAAAACCTCTAAGATTGTTAGCCTCATGCTCATATGATTTCAAGCCTGGAGTCAGGCAAGCTAGGGCTTCACATCCCACCTCCCAACCTGCCATATCCTGCTATGTGACCTTACTCAATTTCCTCTTCCACAAATGGGCCAATACAGTTTTCAAAACCTCTAAGATTGTTAGCCTCATGCTCATATGATTTCAAGCCTGGAGTCAGGCAAGCTAGGGCTTCACATCCCACCTCCCGACCTGCCATATCCTGCTATGTGACCTTACTCAATTTCCTCTTCCACAAATGGGCCAATACAGTGCCCGCCTCGTGAGAGAACATGCAGGGGATGTGGTAGGCACTCAACAAACTACTATTTCATTCTTAAGTGAAACTGGCTTTGTTTCTTTTTAACTGCCTGGCAGTGAAGAATACTTTTGACAAAGTATTGTGTTAGGGATACAGAGAAGAATGAAAAAGGTTACTATCCTCAAAGGATAGTATTTCTTCATGGGCCAGTATCTCCTTTCCTCAACTCTGTTAGACATTCTGCTGCCCTTCAGGTAGTGGCGGTAATGGCTTGGCACTCTATTCTTTCAACAAGTCTCAAGAGAGATTGATAATATCGGATAGTTATTTAGTGAGTGCCTATCATGGCTTGTTGATGTGCATCATCTCTAGTCTTATGGAACAATTTTATCCCCATTTTACAGATAAATATGTTTAGATAGGTTAGTTAATTTGCCCAAAGCAGTAAGAGGCAGAGAACCCAGATGAACAGGATTTTTCTGACTTCAAAGCCTGAGCTCCTTCCACTGTCATGATGCTTTTCCAAGGAGATGGAAGCCAAGAAGCAAAGACATAAATGAGGGTGGCAAATAGGTTTCCTGACATCTAATAACACCAATCATGGCCATCATATTGTACAAGGAGGGACCGTTGACATGTTGCGAAGTATTTGGCATTCCCACGTATAGGTGATAATTTTCTCTTTGGGCATTTGCCCTGTCTGTTTTCTAAATGAAGAGCTTTCATTCTGTGTGGACTTTAAATATTCTTTGAGAAATGGGAGTTACATGAAGGTCATGGTTCAAATTTACCTTTTGGTTTGTGTGTTTTTTTGATTTTCTGTTTTTGTTTTTTTGGGTGCCCAGCAAGGGGGATCCAAACCCTTGACCTTGGTGTTATAACACTGAACTCTAACCAGCTGAGCTACCAGCCCTTAACTTTTCTTATGTGTGTGTGTGTGTGTGTGTGTGTGTGTGTGTGTGTGTGTGTGTGTGTATTCCCCCAATGAAAACCATTTAGTATATTAAAGTAAGCAAGCTTATTTTTCTGGTAACCTTTTATTATGTTACATAAGGTTAAAAAAAAAAACTTTTATAGTATTGATATCAGGGAAACACACCTGTTTTGTTGCAGATGAGGTTGGTATAGTTAAGATTCTAATGTGACGTAAACAGGCTACCAACTGAGCCAGCCATGGGGTAGCCCCAACACCTCTTTCCCCCTCCCCTTCAACATCTTAGAATGTCCGTATTATAAGGTATACATATATTTCAAGTGATTTCAGATTAGCTAACAGATCTCTTTACTCTCAAATGTATACTTAACAGTTGATTAGCTATTAAAATTTGTAAGTAATATAAAGATCTGAAATAGCATGAATTACTCTTCCAAACTCTTATTTCCTTGTATAACATGAAATTAAACACAGTAAAAAAAATCTTTAGAATGGATTTTTAGTTTCTGTGGAAATTCTTCCTTTAAACATAAAAAGTAATTAATTACAGCAGAACATATAAGCATGCTACTTCAATTACAAATAGTCTCTTCTGTTCACAGAAAGAAGCATAGAACAGAGATCTAGTAAAATAATAAAAAGCTTTAAAACTGAAAAAATGCAGGGAGGATTGAAAACTCTGCTAAGGAATATTTTTATCATTATTTCTCTAATATCATGTTTCATCTGTTTCTTTTTCTTTATTTACTGAGCTTCAATAATTAACCATTAATGCCTAATCTTATTTCACCCGTACTCCTATCTAGCCCCCGAGATTTGAAGCAAATCTCAGATATATATATAATTATATCCACAAATATTTCAATGCATAACTCTAAAGAATTTACCCATAAATATTTCCATATGTATCTCTTCTTTTTAAATACAGCCACTTACTCTTATCACTCCTGAAAAAATTTGTTTTCATAATATTACGAAATATTTAGTCAGTATTCATATATGCAGTTTGTCTCATGTGTTCAGTTATTTTTTTTCAGTTTTTTTGGATCCAGTAAGGTCTAGATGTGGCAACTGGTTGTTATATCTCTCAATCCCCCCCCCTTTTTTTTTTTTGTCTGGGTCTCTTTTAATGTTTAGATTTCCAGTCTATCTCTTATTTTATTTTTTTTTAATGAAATGTATTTGTTGAATAAACTAGGTTGTTTGTCCTATAGAGAGTTTCCTACATCTTGGATTTTGCTGAATACATTCTATTGGCAGGTTTTAACATATTCCTCTCTCTTCTTTCCTATAAATTGGTAATTAGGTCTAAAAACTTGATCAGATTCTAATTACATAAGTAGAATTTTTATTATCAAGACTGTATCAGAGTGATGTTCGATTAGGAGACACATAATGTTTGGTTTTCTTTTTTTGTGTGATGTTAGCATTTATTGATGATCCTAGATTCATTCATGGTTGCAAAAGGGTGGCAGTGTGATTCTGTCATTCCTTCTTCTTTTATTAGCTACAGTATTTCTAAAGATATAAACTTCTCATCTCCTCTGTTTGGTTCCCAATTCACATAGGAAAGATTAATTATTTCTTTTATTTACCCTTTTATTTTCCCAATTCATTTAGGAAAGATACATTCGTTTCTTTTATTTTCAAAATGGGTTGGTTCACTAACATCCTCCAAAGTAACCTGTTAGTATTTTTTATTATGAACTCAAGAATTGAAACGTTTGATGTTTTAATCAGTCCATTGTAGTCATTATCCTTATTGATTCTCAAATTGGTTCCCCATTGGCCAATAAATATTACTTCAAATAAGTTCACAAGTCCTTTTGACAGTGATCTTAATAATCTTTGATAGTTTCTATGTTATCTGACATGACAAAATAGTCCATGCTTATTTTGTATATTTCCTACCCCAGATCTGATATTAGTCATCTAACCTAAGAGCACTGGTTACTTTTAATGGGAAAAATTACTTCAAGACACTAGGGATAAGGGGTGCTGATTGCTATTTAGCTGGGCTTTGTTTTGAGGACTTTTCAATACATAGAACAAAGAATTATGTTTTGCTTTGTTTTATTTTTATTTCCTTACTCCAAAAGCAATACTGCTATTTCCAAATCCAGTTTAGAACTCTCAGGTTATCTTAAATCTGAAGCGTTTATCTTAATAAGCTGAGAAAAAAAAATAGGAATGATGGAATATCACATAAATACTCATTTACTATATTTCACAATACACACACACACAGTCTCAGAAAGACAGGGCCAATACCAGCACCTAGTGTGATTAGTACAAATGGTTTAAGTTGTGGTTTTTTGTTTTGTTTTTGCAGTTCTTTTTGTCCTTAGGGTATATTTCACTAGAAATGTGTAGTCAAATTTCTGTGTTCTATAGAAACTTTTTGCTTTTTATTTTCTACTTTCTAAAGTGGGTTTTTTTTTCATTTTGTTTTGTTTTTACAATGGGCATTGTATTAATCTTTATTGGATTTTTAATTGTAAAATTTTTAAATGTGGAAAAAAAATCTCCCTGTTCTAGAGGCACTTAGAATAGTTTTCTTAGGGCTGGCCAGTGGCTCACTTGGGAGAGTGCGGGGCTGATAACACCAAGGCAACGGGTTCAGATCCCTATATAGGGATGGCCAGTTAGCTCAGTTGGGAGAGCACGGTGCTGACAACACCAAGTCAAGGGTTAAGATCCCCTTACCAGTCATCTTTAAAAAAAAAAAAAAAAGAAGTTTTCTTTTTGTAGTAATGTCACCAAATGGATATATATTAGATTCATTTCATTTATTTTTAGGGATTGCCTTTGTTTTCATTTAAATTTTATGTTATTTATCTCCCTTTACTTAAGATTAATAGTAGTATGCCATATACAGTTTTCTCCATCTGCTTTTTTTCACTTAATAATATATTCTGGAGGTCACTTGACGGTAATACTTAGTTTGTTTCTAGTTTTTTGTTATTACAAAGAGTCCTGCAATGAGTAGTCTTGTGCCTATGTGTTTTTATGGTTTCCGGCAAGGATTTCAGTGTGATTTAAGGCTATCCTCTACTTAAATTGTGGCCAATTAAATGTCTTTAATAATTTTTAAATAACAATAATATTTAAAGAGAGCTTACAGTATATAATTATTCATTAGGGAAATGTAAATCAAACTACAGTGAGATCCCACTTCACACCCACTGGAATGGCTATAATTAAAAAAGAAACAGCAAGTGTTGGTGAGGGTGTGGAGAAATTGAAACCCTCATACTTTATTGGTGGGCTGTAAAATAGTGTAGCCACTTTGGAAAAGAATTTGGCAGTTTCTCAAAAAGTTGAACACAGAGTTATTATATGACCCAACAATTCCACTCCTGGGTATAAAAAATGAAAACTTATGTCCACCCAAAAACTTACACACAAATGTTCATAGCAGCATTATTCGTAGTAGCCAAAAGGTAGAAACAACCCAATAGCTATTAACTGATAAATGGATAAACTAATGTTATATATATCCACACAGTGGAATATTACTCAGCCATAAAAAGGAATGAAGTACACTCAACAAACTTGGAATAGAAGGGAACTTCCTCAGCCTGATAAAGGGCATCTATGTAAAATCCACAGGTAGGGCCGAGCCTGTGGCGCACTCGGGAGAGTGCGGCGCTGGGAGCGCAGCAGCGCTCCCGCCGTGGGTTCGGATCCTATATAGGGATGGCCGCTGTGCTCACTGGCTGAGCGTGGTGCGGCCGGTCTCAAAAAAAAAAAAAAATCCACAGGTAACGTCATACTTAATCATAAAAGGCTGGATGCTTTCCCCCTAAGATAGACAAGACAAGGATATCCAATCATAGCATTTCTATTCAACTTTGTATTAGAGGTTATAGCCAGGGCAGTTAGGCAAAATGAAATAAGGGGCAACCAAATTGAAGAATAAGAAGTTAAACTATCTCTATTCAGAGATGACATGATCTTGTATATGGAAAATCCTAAGTAATTTACTAAAAAACTGTTAACTAAAAAAATTAATTCAGCAAGGTTGCAGATTACAAGATTAATATACAAAAATCAGTTATATTTCTATGAACTAATAGTGAGCAATCCAAAAATGGAGTTAAGGAGACAATTCCATTTATAAATGTCTCAAAAACAATGAAATGCTTAGGAATAAATTTAACAAAAGCCGTGCAAGACTTGTATGAGGAAATCTACAAAATATTGTTGCAAGAAATTAAGGAAGATGTAAATGAATGGAAAGACTTCCAATGTTTATGGATTAGAAGACAATATTGTTAAGATGGCAGTTCTCCCAAAATTGGTCTACAGATTCAATGCAATCCCTGTCAGAATCCCAGCTGGCTTCTTTGTAGAAGTTGATAAGCTGATTCTAAAAGTCATACAGAAACTCAAGGGACCCAGAATAGTCAAAACAGTTTTGAAAAAGAACAGAGTTAGAGGACACACACCTTCTGACTTCAAAACTTACTACAAAGCTACTGTAATCAAAACAGTGTAGTACTTATAGACACATAGATAGTGGAAGTGAATTGAGAGCTCTGAAATACACCCTCATATTTATATGGTCAATTGATTTTTTTTATTGGTTATGAATATTCATGGGGTACAAAGCAAATTGTCACCACTCGTGCCTAAGGTGTGATGCCCAGATCTGTACTGGCAGCATGCCTACTACCACAAATTGTGATTATATCCTGTGTCCCCACTCAATTATCCCCCCAATTATCCCCGACCTCCCTCCGTATCTTCCTTTCCCCACTCCACTTTGTATCCCTAGGTATGTTCTCTCCCTCTGCAAGTCCAGCACACCATTGTTGTCTTTCTTTCCTTCCTTCTTTCAGTCAATTGATTTTTGACAAGGATGCCAAGGCAATTAAATGAGGAAGGTATATCCATTTAAACAAATGGTACTGTGACAACTGGATGTTTCTTGTTCACGCAAATAAATGTTTACAGCAGCAGTATTCATAATAGACAGGGCATGGAAACAACCCAAATGTTTATCAACTGATGAAAAGATGAATAAAATGTAGTATAAAATTCATACAATATAATATTATTTGGTCATGAAAATGATAAGGTACTGATTAATGCTACAGCATAAATGAACCTTGAGAACTTTATGCTAAGTGAAAGAAGCCAGGCATAAAAGGCTACATATTATATGATTCCATTTGTATGAAACATCCAGAATTTCTGTAGAGACAGAAAATACATTAATGGTTGCCAAGAGCTGGAGAGAATAGGGAATAGGGAGTGACTGCTAATGGGTATGGGTTGGGAGGGGAGGACAGTGGAAATGTTCTGGAATTAGATGGTAGTGATAAGTACACAACTTTGTGACTATACTAA
>NW_007727573.1:256130-257798 GCF_000696425.1 Galeopterus variegatus
CATTCCTTTCTTATCACACATTAATCAACATACTACTGATGATGTTATCTTTTGATCATTCAGTTAGGGTGGACTCTACCACTGTAAAGTTTCTATTTTCCCTTTATATTGATTTTTTTATTGCCTTGTTTTTCAGTTTTTAAGTTCACTTTGGATTAGTTTTCTATTGGTATTAATAAAGAAATGTTGACTCTTGTTACTGAACTTGAGCTCTCAGAATGCATGCATGGTACCACCAACTACTTGCTGTCACATGGAACGATAGTTGAGACTATCTCTGTCTTCCAAGGAAAGCTAAATCATTTTTTAGGAGTGGAGTGAGGAAGTCCTGTCAATTGACTGGATTTCCAAGTTTTTATTTGGTAGCAAAATACTGCCTCAGAGGAGAGAATGGGACAGGGTTATTTCCAGAGTTTGGGTGGCATACCAATCCCTTGCAGGGAGTATTGACTTTGTTTTTTGAGTGGAAGTTTTTAAAGCTTTCTTAGAAAGTCAAAGGATGCTCAGTGTAGATTACCTAAAAGCTTAGTTTATTATTTGCTGCCTTCACCATGTCTGTCCATTTGGTACTATGTGCAGTAATGAGTTTACCCCTAGAGAACTTTGGCAAATTGACAGTCCTGATCCTTGGGCTAGTTCATTTACATACATGTGCAGCTTTTGTCAGAAACCAAGGTACAGTCTTACCACATTTCTATTGGTAACACTAGACGTGTACTAGTAAGCACTGAGTATCTTACCGAAGTCCTCTTAGGAGATGTGATATTGCACTGAACATTTGCATTTGAGCCATTGCTCCATGTTGCTTATACTACCATCCAATTCTATTATTTTCACTTAACGAACATTAAGATTTCTTCTTGGGTAGAGACCTGCAAGCCTTCAGACCTCATCTCTATAAGACCTTGATTATTCCCTGGTGCAGCTTCAGTTTAGTCACTGATTATATGACCAGGTCTTGCAGCAGCTGCACACCCATTTGGGACCAAATAACATGTACCTTGAAAAGATCAAGGTTTTTCATGATTTTAAAGTTCACTCAGTTACATCCCTTGTAATCCAGCTTCCACATTGTTCTACCTCAAACTGATCACGATAGGAAAACAAACGAATGAGACCTCCTATCACCAGACTCTCTCACAGCTTTTCAGGATGTTCTTTCTAAATGGTGTTGCTTCTGGGCTCTTCTTAAGGATCGGTATTCCCTTTCTAAAGATTTATTTTGAGTAGTCTTTTATTCACCTTTACTTCTACTTTTTTTCTTTTTTTTTTTTTTTGCTTTTCTGCTCATGTGAATACCCTTTTAGAAAGCATCTAAATGAGCTTATGACATGGGTTTTCATTCATGAATTGTGCCATTATTTTATAGATAATTTTCTAATGGGTATACTTACCATGATTTTGTTTTCTAAAGCAGTTAAAGTGATTTGACTCTTGATTCCTTTGTTTTCTTATTGTGGTGAAATACGTATAACATAAAATTAACCATTTTATTTTCCAGAAATGTTTTTGTTACTGATTTTTTTTTTTTTTTTGACAGCTGGCCAGTACAGGGATCAAACCCTGGACCTTGGTGTTCTCAGCACCATTCTCTAACCAATGTGAGCACCCGGCCAGCCCCCAAAATTAACCTTTTTTTTTTTTTTTTTTTTTTTTTTTTTTTTTTTT
>NW_007727573.1:258909-264711 GCF_000696425.1 Galeopterus variegatus
ATGTTTCTGTGTAGCAATGAAAAACTATGCATGCGCCCCAATGCCTTGTGTATGCTGACATGGCAAGCTTTTCAGTAGCTTCAAAATTTGTGCACTACTGCTGAAGGTTCCATGTACCAGCCAAGGTATTCATCCATTGGGTTTTAAGTAACTGTGGTTTATTACAGCCTGTTGTCATACTATAATTGCACTAAATTAGAGCTGTAAAATTGTTCATGCTGCTTTAATTTGGGGATAAGAGGACACTGTTTCCTACTAGAGATTCTTGAAATGTCATAATTAAACAAATGCCTTTTAAAAATTTTCATATTAAATGTTGCATGTTCATCTATTGCCTAGTCTAATCAACTATCAAATCATCCACTGAATTATTCTCTTTTCTTTGCCTCCTTAGGAAATCAGCCTTGGATGAGCTGGTCAATCATCCACTGAATTATTCTCTTTTCTTTACCCCTCCTTAGGAAATCAACCTTGTATGAACTGGTCTTGCATTGATTACCTGATTTACAGTGCTATGGCAGGAGAGATTAGAGTTAGTCAGTGTGAGGATTTTGACCATTTTTATTTCATCAGGCTGCCTTTGAGAGTTTTACTTAGTTTACTAGCCAAGATAATTCCACAGCTGATTGCTTAGTTTCTATTTGGAAGCTTTTAAATAATTGAGCTAGTGTGAAGTCCTGAACTCTCTCCCAGGCTTCCCCATGTGCTCTGGGGCCTTTTATCCCCAAACAATTGTGGGAATTGCCCTAGCTGTTTTGTCATATACATATATTTTCTCTAAAATTCCTTTCCATCTCAGAACAGTTCCATTAGCATTTGTTCTTCATCTACATGATGTAGAGCAGTGCCTTTTTCTGCTGGAGAAAAATGGAGTCAACATATTTAGTGTGAGGGAACCATAGCCAGGTTGTTCACAGACCCCTTGAGCGCTGTTCAGAGGTGGAATCCTCAACAAAGTAACTTCTGTTAAACAAGAGAGAACATGTATGTGCCAAGAAACCTGGCTGTCTAGTGCTACCAGCCTTTTGTTTTCTAACCAGGTAAAATGTGAAGTGGTTTTTGCTAAGTGGTATTTAAAAATATTTAGTGCTGTATAGTAGACTCTTTTTTTTTTTTATTGAAACATGATTGTACGTGTCTGTGGGGTACAGAGTTGCATATCAGTACCTATGTGCAATATGTGATGCTCAAATCAGGATAATTAGTATATTGGATATTATACAGTGTTATCATTTTTCATGGCCCTTTATTGATTCATCTCTTACACACTTGCCCTCTCCATTTCCCACCTCTGGTAACCTGAGTTCTGTTCTATCCCTTTGAAAGTTTAATGTGTTATTGTGATTGCTGTATCTTTCTTTTTTATTTGTTTATTTTTTTAGCTCCCACTTATGAGTGAGGACATGTAGTATTTCTCTTTCTGTGTCTGGCTTTTTTCACTTAACATAATTTTCTGTAAGTTCATTCACGTTGCTGCAAATGGCAGGATTCATTCTTTTTACGGCAGAGTAGTATTCCATTGTGTAAATGTACCACATTTTCCTTATCCAGTCATCTGACGATGGACGTTTAGGTCGGCGCCAACTGTTGGCTATTGTAAATAGAGCTGCAATAAATATGGCAGTGCAGGTATCTCTTGAACATGATGATTTCCATTCCTTTGGGTATATACCCAGCACTAGAATTGCCAGATCATATGGCAGTTCTATCTGAAGTTGTTTGAGGAACCTCCATACTGTTTTCTGTAATGGCTGCACCAATTTACAGTCCCACCAACAGTGTAGGAGTGTTCCCCCTTTCTCCACCTCTTTGCCAGCATTTGTTATTCTCCATCTTTTTGATAATAGCCACTCTAACTGGGGAGAGATGATATGGTTTTGATTTGCATTTCCCTGATGCTGAGTGATATTGAGCATCTTTTCATGTGTCTGTTGGCCATTTGTATATCTTCCTTTGAGAAATGCCTGTTCAACCCCTTGGTCTGTTTTTTAATTGAGTTATTTGTTTTTTTTACTGTTGTTTGAACTCCTTGTATATTCTGGATATTAATCCTTTGTTGGATACATAGTTTGCATATATTTTCTCCCACTCTGTAGGTTGTCTTTTCACTCTGTTAATTGTTTCTTTTGCTGTGCAGAAGCTTTTTAGTTTGATATGATCCCATTTGTTTATTTTCTCTTTCGTTGCCTGTGCTTTGGGGATCATATTCATATGACCAGCTCTACTTCCTGAAGTGTTTTCCGTATATTTTCTTATAGGGGTTTTGTAGTTTTCAAGTCTTATATTTAAGTCTTTAATCCATTTTGAGTTGATTTTGGTATTTGGCAAGAGGTACAGGTCTAGTTTCATTCCTGTACATATGAATGTTCAGCTTTCCCAGCACCATTTGTTAAAGAGGTAGTTTTTTCTCCAGTGTGTGTTCTTGTTGCCTTGTCAAAGATCAGTTGCTGTAAGTATGTGCATTGATTTCTGTGTTCTCTATTCTGTTCCATTGGTCTGAGTGTCTGTTGCCAGAACCATTGGTCACTATAGCTTTGTAGTATAATTTGAAATCAGGTAGTGTTATGCCTATGCCTTTATTTTTTCTGCATAAGATTGCTTTGGATATTCAGGGCCTTTGTTGTTCCATGTGAGTGTTAAGATTGTTTTTTTCTGTTTCTGAAAAAATGTCATTGGTATTTTGACGGGGATTACATTGAATCTGTAGATCACTTTGGGTAGTTTGGACTTTTTCACATTGTTAATTCTTCCAATCCAAGAGCATGGAATATCTTTTCATCTTTTTGTGCCCCTTTAATTTCTTTCAGCAGTGATTTGTAGTTCTTGTTGTAGAGATTTTTCACCTCTTTGGTTAAATTTATTCCTAGGTATTTTATTTTTTGGTGATTATTGTAAATGGGCTAGTTTTCTTGATTTCTTTTTCTGCTAATTCATTGTTAGAGTATAAAAATGCTATTGAGGTTTTGTGTGTTAATTTTATGTCCTGCAACTTTACTGAAATTGTTTATCAGCTCTAAGAATTTTTTGTAGAGACTTTAGGTTTTTCTATGTATAGGATCATGTCATCTGCAAACAGGAACATTTTTAACTTCATCTTTTCCAATCTGGTTGCTGTTGATTTCTTTCTTTTGCCTGATTGCTCTGGCTAGTACTTCCAATACTGTGTTAAATATGTCTTGTTAAATATGTTAAATGTGTTAAATAAATGTCTTGTTCCCATTCTTAAGGGGAAAGCTTTTAAGCTTTTTCCCATTCAGGATGATGTTGGTGGTGAGTTTGTCATATATGGCTTTTATTGTGTTGAGATACTTTCCTTCTATACTTAATTTGCAAAGAGACTTTATCATGAAGGGATGTTGAATTTTGCATCTATTGAGATAATCATATGGTTTTTGTCCTTGATTTTGTTGATGTGATATGTCATATTTATTAACTTGCATATGTTGAACCATCCTTACATCCCAGGAATGAATCCTGTTTGATCATGGTGTATACTTTTTTTGACGTGTTTTTGTATTCTGCTTGCTAATACTTTGTTAAGGATTTTTTCTTCTATGTTCATCAGAGATATTGGCCTATATAGTTTTCTTTTTTGTTGTTGTTGTATCTTTGTCTGGTTTTGGTATCAGGGTGATGCTGGCCTCATAGAATGAATTTGGGAGAATGGCTTGTTTCAATTTTTTGTAATAGTTTGAGAAGAAACTATTGGTAGAATTCAGCAGTAAAGCATCCAGTCCTGGACTTTTCTTTGTTGAAAGACTGCTGATTACTGCTTCAATCTGGTTGCCTGTTATTCGTCTATTCAGGTTTACTTTGTCTTCTTGGTTCAGTCTGGGTAGTTTGCATGTCTCCAGAATTTTATCCATTTCCTCCAGGTTTTCAAATTTGTTGGCGTATACTTGTTTATGATACTCTCTAATGATTCTTTATATTTCTTTGGTATTGGTTGTAATCTCTCCTTTTTCACTTTTGACTTTTGTCATTTGGGTCTCCTCTCTTCTTTTTTTTTAGTTAGCCTTGCTAATGGTTTGTCTATTTTGTTTATCTTCTCAGAAAACCAACTTTTTGTCTCATATCATTTTGGGGTTTCTATTTCATTTAGTTCCGCTCTGATCTTAATTATTTCTTTCTGTCTACTAATTTTGGGATTGGATTATTCTTGTTTCTCTAGTTCTTTGAGGAATAGTGTTAGCTTGTTTCTTGGAAATCTTTCTGTACTTTTGACGTTAAGAGTTTTTTGCAATAAACTTCCCTCTCAGTGCTGCTTTTGTAGTATCTTTATTTTGGTATGATGTGTCTTTATTTTCATTAGTCAAGAAATTTTTTGATTTCCTGTTTAATTTCTTCTTGGAACCATAGGTCATTCAGAAGCATGTTGTTTAATTTCCATGTGTTTGTATAGTTTCAAGAGCAGAGTTCCATGTGCTGATGAGAAAAATGTATATTCTGTGATTGTTGTATGAAATGTTCTGTAGATATCTGCCAAGTCCAGTTCATCTAAAGTATGGTTTAAATCCTGTTTCTGTGTTGATTTCTTGCCTAGATGATCTGTCCAATGTTGACAGAGGGGTGTTCAGGTCTCCAACTATTATCATATTTAGGTCTATCTCTTTCTTTAGGTCAGGTGGTATTTGCTTTACATATCTGGGTGGTCTGATGTTGGGTGCATATATATTTATGATTGTTATGTCTTCATGCTGGATAGATCCCTTTATCATTATGTAATGGCTTTCTTTGTCTCTTTTTATGATTTTTAGTTTAAAGTCTGTTTTACCTGGTATACGAATAGCTACTGCTGCTTTTTTTGTTGTTGTTGTTTCCATTTGTGTATTAAATCTTTTTCCATCCCTTCTCTGTTAGTCTCTATGTGTCTTTACAGGTGAGGTGAGTCTTTTGTAGAGAGAGTATAGTTGGGTCTAGTTTCTTAATCCATTCAGCTAGTCTTTGTCTTTTGAGTGGGGAATTTAATCCATTTACATTTAGGGTTGTTATTGAAAAATATTGTCTTACTCCTGACATTTAATTGCTTTTCTTCTGGTTGATTTAAATATCTTTTGTTCCTTTCTTTTCCTTTTATTGTTTGTCTTCAGTGTTTGTTGGTTTTTTGAGGTGGTATTGTATAGTTTCTTCCTCTTTTTCATTTGCATATCACCTTTACTGGTGGTGTTTGTTCTTTCTCTATATTCATGGTTGTGATTATCACTTTTGGGTTCCAGGTGCAGGACACCCTTAAGGATTTCTTGTAGAGCTGGTCATATGGTGGTGAAGTCCCACAGCTTTTGTTTGTCTGGGAAATACACTATTTTCCCTTCATTTCTGAAGGATGGCCTTGCCAGATATAATATTCTTTGCTGGCAATTTTTGTCTTTTAGTACTTTGAATATATCATTCCATTCTCTCTGGCATGTTGGGTTTCTGCTGAGAACTCTACAGTTAATCCGATGGGGACTCCCTTATAGGGGACAATCCTTTTTTCTTGCTGTTTTTAGGATTCTCTCTTTGTCTTTGACTTTTAACAGTTTGATTACAATATGCCTTGCAGAAAATTGAATCTCTCTGGGGATCTTTGAGCCTCTGGAAGTCTGTATCTGTTCCAATACCTGGAAAGTTTTCTGCTGTTATTTCATTGAGTACATTTTCAGTGCCTTTTCCTTTCTTCTCCCCTTCTGGAATACCCATGATTCAGATGTTTGTGTGCTTAAGGTGGTCTGCTAGATCTCTTAGATTTTTCTCATGTTTTGAAATTCTTTTTTCTTCCTTTCTTTTTTTTTTTTTTTTTTTTTTTTTTTGGTTTTTTTGAAA
>NW_007727573.1:265711-270471 GCF_000696425.1 Galeopterus variegatus
TCTCTTAGATTTTTCTCATTTTTTTAAATTTTTTTTTTTTCCTTTTTTTTTTTTTTTTTTTTTTTTTTTTTGTCTGCTTTGGTTATTTTGAAAAGACGTCTTCAAGATCAGAAATTCTTTCTTTTGCTTGCTCTAGCCTGCTGCTTATGCTTTCAAATGTAGTTTTTATTTCATTGAATGAGTCTTTCAGTTCCAGGAATTCTGCTACATTCTTCCTTATGGTATTTATCTCTTTGTGAATTTCCTCCTTCATGTCCTACATTGATTTTCTCATTCATTGTGTTGTGTAACTAACTAAGTCTTCTTGTATCTGACTGAGTTTCTTAAAGATTGTTACTTGGAATTCTCTTTCAGACATAAGGGTTTCCTGTTGTATGGGGTGTGGTATTTGAGAATTACAGTGTTCCTTTAGTGGGATCATATTTTCTTTTTTTTTTTTTTCACTCCATATTTGTAGTATTCCTATGTTGATGCCTAGTCATCCAGTGGTTGCTTCTTTTATTACTGTGGGGTGGCTTTTCAGAATAAAGACTCCCTCCCATAGATTTGTTATATATTGCCTATTGGGTGGGGTGTTTTCATTTTGGTTCTGGGAAGACTCAATAGATTCTGCAGTTCTGGGTAGACTCATTTGTTCTGTTTAGACTTAGTAGTTCCAGGTAGACTCAAGTTTTTCCAGAGGATGCTGGCAGCTCTGTCTGTGGCTGGGACTACATGTGTGGCCAAGCCCACGTAGGTGGGTAAGGCTGCACAGGTAGCCAGAAGACAGGGCCCACATGGGTGGGTGGGGCCATACAGGCAGCTGGGCAGTTGGGGCTGCAAGGGCAGCTAGATGGCTAGGCCCATTCAAGTGGGTGGGGCCACCCAGGCAGCTAGACAGCTGGGCCCAGCTGGGCAGGTGGGGCCATGCAGGCGGCTGGAAGGCAGGCAGTGTGGGCTGCATGGTGGGGTGCTCTGTGCAGGATAAACTCCTGTGCAGGGAAGAGTTCACAGCTCTGGGACTAGACAACGGCACAGGCAATTACAGTGGTAGTGGAGGTGGGCTGGGGCAGGAGCAGAAGGAGATTTACCTCTGGGAAGTACTTATGGCAGAGCGGACTCTTTCTGCAGCAAGGGAGAATTCCTCCTGGCTAATCCTAGTTTGGGAGACGTGGCGTAAGCCGTGTGCCTCTTTCTCCTCTACACTACCCACCTTGGTTTTCATGCTCCATAGGGTCCTCGCCAGGCTCCCCCTGCTCTCCCATGCTCTCCCACCAGTGCTCTCCCATGCTCTCCCACCAATGCTCTCCCATGTAGTTAGCTGTCCTTTTCTTGCTCGGGTCCCCTTCTGTGGGAGGATTGTGCATTGGACACCTCTAGTCCGCCACTTGCCCTGCTCCCCTAAGAATCTTTCAGTTTAGCCCAGGGACTTTTTCTGTTTTTCTGTTCACCAATCAAATCTCTGTCTTCCCCAAGAAAAACCAGAAGTTGGTATTTACAGGGTATATTCACTAATGGTTCTCACCTTAAATCCAGTTGTTTTCTTCCGAGGATCTCAGAGTACTTGGAAGACCCAGCAGGGAGACTGCTGCCCTTATTGCAGCGGGTTTACAGAGTTACCCCTATTGGATAGATAGGGTACCATTTCACCTAGGGCAGGGCTTCTCAACCTTGGCACCACTGGCATTTGGGCTGGATAGTTCTTTGTCCTGTGCATTGCAGGATGTTTAGCAGTAACCCTACCCTCTACCCACTAGATGCCCATAAGACCTCTCTCCCTTCTCAACTAGTGACAACCAAAAATTTCTCCACATGTACCAAATGTTTCCTGAGGGCAAAATCACCCAAAGTTGAGAATCTCTGCCCTGTGGTTTATCTCAAAAGCAAGATTGAACGTTCCTGACTTTTAACCCACCCACCTAACCTGAAAATATTATATCTCTTCTTTCAAGTAAGAGCCTCAAGAAAGGATGACTCTTCTGTTCTGGTGTGCAGATGGAGGCATGTGCGCGGATGTTTGGGAGCCAGGCAGAACTGTTAAGTCTGCCTTTGGCTGCCACTGGGAATGGGAACTGATGAGCCAGCAGTGACCTCCTTACTACCTGCCCCTCTTGTTTCAGTTAAACAGACTTAGAGTCTCTCCGTTAATGACTCAGCTGGTAATGAAAACAATCTTCTTTTGCCAAAGCTGTTATGAAGCTGAGACATAGCAGAGTTTGGGACACATAAGTTGCTATTCTGACTTTTTCTTCCTGGCAAATGGGGAAGGATACCAGTGAAAATAGAAGTACCAACAAGGATTTGTGACTATAGTGAGTAGTAGATTTTCAAAACAACACATCCCGGATTTTTCCCAAAAATAATAATTAAAATGACCACTGTTATCTACATCTTAAGATAAAAAGTAAATTCTGATGTTAGCAGAGGGTTGCAAAACCCCTAGCTTAGCAGATGCCATGAATTGGTCCTGGCAGTGTGCTGGCAATTGAAAACATCCATGGTGTGACCTGTGATGTTCTGACATGTGACGTGCACCTTTGAAGTGCTTCAGTTGGAATGCATGTACTTTACAAATATTAGAAATAAGTAAAATGCCACTGGAGTTCTAGGTGTAAAAGAGAACACAGGGCCCTGCTTCTTTTGAAGGGAAATGAAGCTCAAGAAAGGCTAAGGACCAGAGCACAGTCAAAAGACCTAGGTCTTTTGATTTCTCCAGCCAGAGTTATTTTCCATGGAACCACACTGCCTCCTTACCTGGCTGCTTGAGAGGAGCAAATAAACTGAGCACAGAAAGGGAGTCATAGAGGGCCGGCCTGTGGCTCACTTGGGAGAGTGCGGTGCTGATAACACCAAGGCCACGGGTTCGGATCCCTATATAGGGATGGCCGGTTCGCTCACTTGGGAGAGCGTGGGGCTGACAACACCAAGTCAAGGGTTAAGATCCCCTTACCGGTCATCTTTTTTTTTTTTAAAGTGGGGAGTCTTAGAAATAGTGGGAAATGTAAAAGCAAGAAGGAGAAAGACAACAAGATAGCTTGGCCGCCTCCAGAAGTGCTGTGGCTGGAGTTGTGGAAAGTACTTCAGCATTTCTGGGTCAGGTCTTCTTTTTTCTTCCTTTTTTTTTCTGTACCCTGCTGAAACCTTCTGCCATTTGTGGAAAGGCCAAAGAAGACTTCCTGAGGCGTAATTGCCCGAGTGATGCTAAGTACACAGGATCTGAGAGGTTTACCTTGGAGTTTTGCTTTAAGTTCTCTGCTAATCAGCCAGTCTCTTAATTTGGAGAGAAACTACCAGTCTTCTTTTGACAGCATGATGATTGCCCAGTCCTTCATAGTTTTCCTCCTTAAGGTAGATGCCAGGCACAGCATTACAAAAGAAAGCCTTTCTGAACATTATGACATAACCAGTTGGGTTTCCATAGGGCTATTAATAGTTTTAAATCCCACATTGGACTCAGAACTGTAGGTCCCAGTCCAGAATAGCAGCCATCAAGGAGAATTGTAGCTAGTGGTGTATGGTGCAGGTGGACTTGGAGGCAATTAACTGGTGAAACTTATCTAATTTACAGCTATTAACATTTACATAAAAATTCATTTAAAAACTGGTGCCTTGTCAGTAAAACCCAATGAGGTTCACATAGCATCATTAGAACATAATTAACTCAAGAACGAAAAAGCATTAGAAAGTGCTGTGGGAGTAGAAGCTCTGTGCTTACCCATTATGCCTTTGGGCCAAATGTAACACCGGCCTAAGAAAAGAATAGTCATCAAGAAAATATTTTCTTTCTGTCTAAGTCAGGAAACAGACTCACAATGGAGTCTACTTCTCAGCTCTGAATTTTGAGATGTGCAGGAAATAACCAGCCATTACCAGCTGAGGTTTTCCTGCTGATAAATGAACCCTGAGGCCACAGTGACCTGTCTTGTTAATGAGTTAATGAAGAATCTGGTCCTTGCACTGACCCTATCCTTAAAAGCTTTCTATAGAGCCGAACCAACATTCCTCTAATTTATGAGTTAACTCTTTCTTACTCTGCAAACGAGAAACAGAAGGTGAGAGAAGAACCTGTGTGGCAGAGAAGTGGAAAGTCCACCAAGAGGCTTCCGTTTCTTAAATTTTTAAAATTTGAATCTTAACTTCACTTGCAGAGAGAAATTTTATCAAAAACAAAATTCCTCTTACTGTAAAACCTTAGTAAAACTTTTTTTGTTACGTTCCCTTTACCCCAAGGCAATGACATTTTATTGAAGGATTTCTCCACCCATTACTCTGACAAGAAACTGCTTTGAATAGAGCAACATAAGTGATTTGAGTTTTATGTAAACATTTCAATGTGGTGGTGGGGAGAAATTTTTACTTCTCTAAGTAAATGTTATTAACCAAGCATCTTATTAAAGGAGGCAGATCCTGTCTTTAGGTCACTACAGAAAGAACAGTCTCCTTTAAATCAGGTTATATTTGAGTAACCAGAAATTAATTATTGCTTCTCCCAAATCATTTTTTCTCTTAGGTAATTGTTGGTGATGTTCCATAATATGAAGGGGGCCCAAGAGTTGTTGTTGATACCTCGACAAGGGTCATTTCTCAGCTTTACAGTTCTAGAAATGTGATTTTTAAGCAGTCCATTAGATACTCATAAATTGATTCATGACAGTCATACTCATAAGGGTGGTGTTACATTTCTTTTAGAAAACCCAAATGCTGGGCCGGCCCGGTGGCGCACTGCTACAGTGCGCCGCTTGGGAAGCACGCCGGCGCTCCCGCCGAGGGTTCGGATCCCA
>NW_007727573.1:270481-276329 GCF_000696425.1 Galeopterus variegatus
CACTGAGGGTTGCGATCCGTTGCCGGTCACGAAAAAAGACAAAAAGGAAAAAAAAGAAAACCCAAATGCTTGTTTATTAATTTACAATTACTATTTCAGTAACTAGAGGAGTTTGTCCTATTGCGGCATCCCAAAACCAGTACCTAGAAAATCATAAGAAGTAATAAGAGGCTTTGTTTGGTAAGCAAGCAAAGAAAATGGATCATCTCAAGACACCTTCTCCATATGACATTTGGAGATTTTCTAAAGAATCCTTTGTCTTCCACTACAAGCCATGCATCTCTCAGGTACTTAGTATTCATGGTTCATATCTAGAACATTCTAACTGGTCAGTGCTAAATGGTCCTTACTAAGATGGCTCAAGATGACAAACAAATACCACCACACATGCGCCCCAAATCCCTTAGTATACCAGAAAGATATGTGTCCTTAACAATGCTAGAAGAGAGATGTGTCCTGAGTAGTTTAGAAATCTGAGGAATTCCTGAAGGACAGGGCAGATGGAATCAGATTAAAGATTAAAGTCAGAGTCCAAAAATCCCTGAATGTCCTGGCCCTCCCCTGTAACCAGTGGAGATTGGCTGTGATGGATAGGCGTAGCGTTTACACAAAGGAGAGCTAAAACATCACATGAGCAAGCACATCACTAGGGTCATCACACATAGAAGAAAACCAGCGTCATAAAACAGAAAGACCACACTCAAGAAATTGAAAAGCTAACAGTGGAGGATCCAAGTAAATAGACTATAAAGGAGATTTAAAGGAAAGTGTATTTATATCCTGAAAGGGATAAAAAGGGAATAAAATAGACTATAAAGGAGATTTAAAGGAAAGTGTATTTATATCCTGAAAGGGATAAAAAGGGGTACATTAGTAAATAGACTATAAAGGAGATTTAAAGGAAAGTGTATTTATATCCTGAAAGGGATAAAAAGGGAATACTGCATTCATGAAATAAGAATAGATTATGAATTTTATTCTGTAAGTCTTGGAAATAAAACATGGTTGTTTAGCTAGATTCTCATTAAAGAGGCTGAATAGCAGAGTGGATACAGCTTAAAACAGTGAGCAGGAGGAAAAAGCCAAAGAATTTTCTAGAATATAAAATGAGGAAAAGGGATAGAAGGGGTACAGAAAAGTAAATACAATAAAGAGGCTCATTTCACGAGTTCCAGTGTTCATCCAATATGAGTTCTAGGAGAACATACAGAGAATGGAGCAGGTAGCAAATACCCAACGAAACAGTGGAATAAAATTTCCCAGAACATGGGCTGGCCCGGTGGCACACTCGGTAGAGTGCAGCGCTCCCGCCGAGGGTTCGGATCCCATATAGAGACCGGTCCGCTCACTGGTTGAGCACGGTGCGGGCGCGACACCAAGGGTTGCGATCCCGTTACCGGTCACGAAAAAAAAAAAGACAAAAAGGAAATAAAATAAAATAATTTCCCAGAACAGAAGAAGAGCAAGAATCCTTAGAAGGAAAGGGTCCACTGAATGCCCACCGTGAACTCGTGAATTTAAGAAGACTCACATTTTACACATAAAATGTAAGTTTCAGAACACCAAGGATAAGGAAAAAGCTAAAGGCTTCCGGAAACAGAAGATAATCCAGCCTATAAAGGAGCAAGAATCAGGTTGGCATCAGAGACTCCTGGCAACACTGGATGCAAGAAGACCATGAAGCAACATATTCATAGCTCTGAGAAAAAATAATGTCAAACCTAAGAGTCCGTACCCAGGCAAGGTATTAAAAAGCAAATAAAGACATTTTTCAGGTATGCAAGAATTCAGTTTCTCACTCATGATCCCTACTTTATAGAATTACCAGAGGGATATTGTCCAGAAGAATGAAAAGGGCAACAAAGGAAGCATTGATGAACAAAAAACCCAAAAAACAGAAAGCGTGTTAGGTCAGTAACCATCCAGAATTGAGCAGCTGTGAACTCCTGACAGCAATGATATCTCTAGGCACAGGTGAAAGCAGCCACCCAGAGATCCTCAACCATGGTGTGCTCTGACATCCATCGTGATTGTCACCAGAAGTCCAGGCCTCCAGATTATGCTCATCTTTAAGATGCTTATCCCTACTCTGACATTCTCTCAATGGACCCCTCTCCCATCCCTCCGTATCCTCTCATCCGGGGTACACTCTGGAATCCAGTGGTCTCCTTCAGTGTTGGCTTCCTTTAAGAATGAGCCCTTCACCTTCTTGCCTTCTCTGAAACCAGGCCCAGTGGTCCCCTGGAAACACTGCAACCTGCAGCAACCTTAGGCAGAGGCTGTTTTTCCTCCCATGCTTCACATTCCCCAAGATCTGGAGGTGAAATCAGTGTCTCCCTTGTACCCCATCACTGCTTCCAAAGTCTCTTTTTTCCTCTTTCTTGGATTTGCCATTGAGATTAGTGGGAGTACAAAAGTATCTAAGCCAAGAAGGGTAAGAGAAAATGATTAGAGAATGGAACCTTTGAAATAAAAGTTGTGGCAGTTTGTTAACTATATGAGAATGTCCATGTGAATGGGTGGCTGAGTTGGGTTAAAGAAAAAGTTAATTGGCTCTGAAAAGGTTGAAAAATTGAGAGACCAAGTTGGGATCATCTGTGGATAAAAGAAAAAGTTAATTGGCTCTGAAAAGGTTGAAAAATTGAGAGACCAAGTTGGGATCATCTTGGATACTGATGTCATCTGAAACAAAGAGAGGGAAGACAAGAGCACACGTTTCCCAAGTGCTTAAGTTGTCAGTCATTGACAGAGGAGGGAGTGAGTAGGTGGTAGCAATAAGGGAAAAGGATTGGAAGGACTGATGACCTTTACTTCAAAGTAGGCCCGTGTTTGGCTAAGAAAAGAAGAAAGTTTGGAAGCAGTGGCTCCACCATGCTTTCAACACCTGTACCTGTGGATCCTGCCTGCCTCCTTTTACAATAGGAGACCTGCCTCTGGTGCTCTTTGTGGTCCACTGCTCAACCTGTGCACTGGGGGCCTCGCTCCTTCTCTCAGTAACTTTGCTCCTGCGGTTATTCCCTCGTTCTCTCATACCATCATCTCTCCCTTTCAGCTGGATCATTCCAATCAGCGGACAAACTTCTTACTATTTCCCACGTTACTGGGGAAGTTCATTTTAACTAAGACAACATCCTTCAAAGCCTTCAAAGAGAACACTCATAAAAACAATAAACTAGGAGAAACTACTTGCAACTCAGATCCAGATAAGGTGCAAATTCCCTAAGATCCTCCTACAGAACCAAAAAGAAACATATCAACTGCCCAGTTTTAAAGGGCAAGGAACTGAAAGCTCACAAGAAAGGAAATATGAATGGCTCTTACACATTAGAATAGATGCTAAGCTTTGCTAATAAAAAGACAAATTTAGGAAACAAGGAGATGCCATTTTTCACCATTGACAGAAATCCTAAAGTTTGATAACACTGCTTTGACAAGGGTGTGACCATCCATGTGTGTATTGGCATGAGATTGCCATTGGCAGCCCATCAGTAGCAACTGTTTGATAAGTGATGGTTCTTCCATACAATAGAATTGGGGAAGTTCATTTTAACTAAGACAACATCCTTCAAAGCCTTCAAAGAGAACACTCATAAAAACAATAAACTAGGAGAAACTACTTGCAACTCAGATCCAGATAAGGTGCAAATTCCCTAAGATCCTCCTACAGAACCAAAAAGAAACATATCAACTGCCCAGTTTTAAAGGGCAAGGAACTGAAAGCTCACAAGAAAGGAAATATGAATGGCTCTTACACATTAGAATAGATGCTAAGCTTTGCTAATAAAAAGACAAATTTAGGAAACAAGGAGATGCCATTTTTCACCATTGACAGAAATCCTAAAGTTTGATAACACTGCTTTGACAAGGGTGTGACCATCCGTGTGTGTATTGGCATGAGATTGCCATTGGCAGCCCATCAGTAGCAACTGTTTGATAAGTGATGGTTCTTCCATACAATAGAATAACATGCAGCTTAAAAAGAATGAGGATGTGCTTTATGTGCTGATTGGGAATGATGTCTGAAATCTGACTTCTGAAATCATAGATAAGTGAAACAAGCTAGGAGCAAAATAGTGTAGTAGGCATACAACCATTGATGTTTTAGAAGGGGGNTTCACCATTGACAGAAATCCTAAAGTTTGATAACACTGCTTTGACAAGGGTGTGACCATCCATGTGTGTATTGGCATGAGATTGCCATTGGCAGCCCATCAGTAGCAACTGTTTGATAAGTGATGGTTCTTCCATACAATAGAATTACATGCAGCTTAAAAAGAATGAGGATGTGCTTTATGTGCTGATTGGGAATGATGTCTGAAATCTGACTTCTGAAATCATAGATAAGTGAAACAAGCTAGGAGCAAAATAGTGTAGGAGGCATACAACCATTGATGTTTTAGAAGGGGGAGGTATGTACAAATATACATTTTATGTGTGTGAAATAGCTCTGGCAGGAAGAGACAGAGGGCCTTCTCATGAACCTGCTCAAGCCAAACTCTCTTTACTATCTTTGACCAAACTAAGCTCAGGATCACCACCTGTTCTTGCTACTTAGAATGTTCTCTCTGGTTTTCACATTTTCACATTGCTCCCTACTTCTTGTATCTGAGCTCTGAACTCAACTGTCCCTTGTCAAAGAGGCCTCCCCAAGCACTCTAGCTGCAGCAGCCCCCAACTCTTCCTCTTACTTTCCTGCACCTACCAGGACCTGGCATCTCTGCACTGGTCTCTGTGTTGCCTGTCTGCACCGCAGCTATCTACCTTCTTGAAAGCAGAGAGTGTCTCGTTCTCTGCTGTTTTCCCAGCTCCTAGAACAGCATCTGGCTCAGAAAAAGTACTCAGTGTTTGCTCAGTGACTGCCAGAATCCCAAGTGATACTGACTCTGATGGGGGTGGGAAAAAGGAGGAAGAAGAGGGCAGAGGGACAGTTTCCATTTTCTTTTTATTTGGCGGAAGCTTATGTTAATTTCACTTACATGATTTTTGTCCCCTTCTAATTATTGTCTCCTTTCAAATTCTGTGATCATTTTGGAGCTAGTCGTTTATTTTTTGTGTTGAGCCTAGCCGTTGTTATTTTTTACTCTTATTTGCAGAGCTCTATTTCCAGACTCAAATAAAAACTAAGTATATGGAGATATGTCACAAATGCTTGTAGATCAGATAGGAAATTGGCTACTGAAGGTGAGGTATCCTATGAACTATCAATGATTGTATATGCAGAAAATCTTTCTGGATGGACATATAAGAAACTGGTAATACTGGTTACCTCAGAAAAAGAATTGGGTCCATGGACTGTAACCCACTGGGCAACTAATTTTAGGTTACCTGAGCCATTTCTCAGCCTCCACATGCACACCTTCGTCATGTGTTGGCCTGCTAAATATGTTTTTCTTTGTCTCCAGACTTTTCAATTTGGGAGGTTTAGATTGTGCTGTGAGTGTTCAACCTTTTGTTTCTTTTTTAGCCTTGTTTTGACAGAGTTTAGCATGAATAGTAAGAGCAGGCAAGAGACTTATTGTGCCTTAAGTGACCTTTTCTCCCTTCCTCCCTCCGTTATTCTGATGGAGCCTCTTCCACCTTCCGCACTGCTGCCAGCTGATGGTTTCTGTTCTGTGGCAGCAGCAGCACGCAAGGTCAGCTGGCCAGCCGCAGTCTATTCCTGTGGCTTACATCCCAGGGAAGTGCGGAAGGTCTCTAGAGCATTTCGGCCTGGCAGGATTGTCTGGACAGGTAGGACCACTGCAACAGTTTTATTCTCATTACCATCCATTCTCTTGGTCCTTTTCACCTGCTTCTGATATTTTTAAGGGTTTTGTTGGAATTAGTTACAGGAGGAAAAAAAAAAAAA
>NW_007727573.1:277913-279738 GCF_000696425.1 Galeopterus variegatus
CTGAGGGTTGCGATCCGTTGCTGGACACGAAAAAAGACAAAAAGGAAAAAAAAAAAGTGTTCATCATCATTAGATACCACGGAAATGCAAATTAAAATCACAGTAAATCTTAATTCATACCCCCTTAAAAGGCTAAAATGGAATAGACTGATAACGCCACATATTAAGGAGTGTATGGAGCAGCTAGAACTCTAGGATGTTGCTGGTGGGAGTGTAAATTATGAGAGTTCATAATTTTGTAGAACTGCTTGGCACTTTTTTGTAAAGTTAAACATAGACTTATTCTATGACCCAGCAATTCTACTTCTAGATTTTCATCTGAAAGAAATTAAAACACATCTATTTTCTAAAAAATCCTTATATAAGCATGTTTTATTCATGATAGTGTAAAGCTGGAAACATCACAGGTGTCCATCGACAGGAGAATGGATAAGCAGTGTGGTGATGACAAGGGACAAACCACTGATACACACAACATGGATGACCCTCGAAAACATTGTGCTGCATTAAAGAAACCAGACACAAATGAATAAATAGTGTATTATTCCATCTATATAAAGTTCAAAACAAGGCAGAACTAATCTATGGTGATAAAAGTCAGGATAGTCATTGCTGGGAGCATGGGGAATTGACTAGGAAGAAAACTTTCCAGAATGATGGAAATGTTCTATATTTTGATTATGGGTATGAGTTACACAGGGGTGTGCATTTGCTAAATTGATGGAACATAAACAGCACTTTTAATCTGTGTTTTTCAATGTATTCAAGCTTCAGTGCCCCAAAAAAGGCAGCAGAGTGAATGAGCCTGGGAAAGGTGGAAGTGATTGAGCCAGTGGCTGCTCATCCTTCTCCCCTGCTGTCAGTGCATGAACCCTAAGGGTAGGGGCANCAGCCTCTCACAGAGTTAAACTGGTCTCTCTGTGTCTCAGTCACTGAAGTAGAAAATGTAATGGAGTGATTTATCCAGGATGGGGCAGGCCACACAGCAGATGAATTAGGAGTGTAGCCCAGAAGTCTTGGCATCTTAACTCCTTGCTCTAACCACCATAACTTCCTTCCTTATTTTTGAATTAGCTTGTGGAGAGAGCAAAAAAAGGAATGGACTATATTAATAACCACAATGCAGTGTAAAAGGTTTTAAAGACTTTCTTCATCCTTTTACTTCCCTCTCCCTATTTAAAAAAAAAAAAAAAAAAAAACAACGAAAAACCCAGCTTTCTGGTTTGATGACAATTTCAGTGGCATTTCAGGACTTCCCCTCCTAATTCTCATTTGACTGGCATGTCCCTTCTTAGCCATTTCCTGTTTTACTTTGACTTCCCAGAACAGCATATATATGAAGGGGCAGCTATCATAGATTTTCGTCTTTTTAAAATTTAGCTTGTGCTTAAGCAGTGAGATAAGTATAATGGTTCTGTATTCATCAAGATACAGAATTGGCTTCTAAAAGCAAATTGTTTAAGGAAGAAATGCTGATCACTTTGTTTCTTTAAATCTGTAACGTTACTACTTTTTTCCTTTTTCATAGCTATGCAAATACCCCTCCTTCTGTTCATCAAAAGATATCATTAAGAAAATGAATAGGCAAGTCACAGGCAGAAAGGATATATTTGTAAAATATACATCTGATATATATTTTTATATATATAAAGAACTGTGACTCAACAATAAAAAGACAGCCCGACTTTTTAGATGGCAAAAAAAGATTGGCAGATATTTCACAAAGGAATATATACAAATAAGCACATGAAAAAAGTGTTCATCGGGCCAGCCCGGTGGCGCACTGCTACAGTGCGCCACTTGGGAGTGCGGCGGCACTCCCGCC
>NW_007727573.1:281095-283926 GCF_000696425.1 Galeopterus variegatus
CAGGGGTGTGCATTTGCTAAATTGATGGAACATAAACAGCACTTTTAATCTGTGTTTTTCAGTGTATTCAAGCTTCATTGCCCCAAAAAAGGCAGCAGAGGGAATGAGCCTGGGAAAGGTGGAAGTGATTGAGCCAGTGGCTGCTCATCCTTCTCCCCTGCTGTCAATGCATGAACCCTAAGGGTAGGGGCAGATGACTGTGCTTGGCCCCCATTGGAACAAGGCAGGTGCAGAGGCAGGCAGTGCTGCTGCTTTGATTTTTCCTTCTAAATTCCTGGCCATTAATGCTTTCTGCCTGCACACAGCAGGTGGAGAGTTTCTGTGGCAGAGGAGGACCATCTTGAATAGTTGTTGTAAAGCTAGTGCTTACAGACTCCTTGAGTCTGTTGCACAGATTGGGTTACAAACCCTCCACACACAGTTCTGTGAGCTAGGTAATAGGAAAAAAAAAGGGTTCTGGGAGCCATAGGTCTAGAAAAATGAATGGGTTTTATTCAGATCTAGGAGCAACTATCCTAGTGGCTTCTCTGAGAGTTCTGAGAAGCACTGTGGATCAGAGCTGTTAGTCTTTTGTACTTAAGACCACAAGCCTGGACACCTGGGTGCCCATACATGACTTACATTAAGTAGTAACAAGGAACACCTGAGGGGATTTACAGCAAATGCTCAGCAAGGTTCTGAACATCTGAGGGGCCCTGACATTTTCCTATTTTTCCCAACAGCTGTGGAGTAAGATCCATTGTCATTGAAGTAGCCCTGGTGAATAGGCCTACTTTGTGTTATTTTTAATAACTGGAATTTGCTTTGTTTTGTCATCATAAGGACTGGCCTGTCTGCCTGAGAGACAGCCTTCAGAATAATAGCAAAATTGTGCTACTTGGACTCACTGTACTTGGTGATGGACAGTGGACCTTGATTATTAGTAAAATGAGGAGCGTTCTCATCTTACGAGAGTTATAAACAATCTTATGCTCTTCTTACTCTAGTTAACAGCATACAGAATCTATTGAGAAATAAATATCTTTCCGCAAAGTAGATACTGGAAGAATATTCTAGCAATTCATTTCTTTCATCATTTCAGCAGTACACTCGCTGGGGACAGATCACTTCATCAGCTTTTCCAATGGAGAAAGCAGTAAGTTGAGCGATTTTGGCTAATGAGGAGTTCAAAACCAAATAGAAGACAGACCACGCCATCCTGGCCTCTATCCTAAATCCATACAATCATCATTGTTTTTGAAAACTAGCCTCATGCTGGCTTAATGACTAGATAGGCCCTATTGACCTAAATTGAGTCCACAGCATTGCCCAAATTCTCAGACAGTCCATTCAGTTTATCTCCAAGCCATAATTGGATAATTACTTATGTGGCAATGTGTTTCAGTGGGAGACACCAGGAACTTCCTCTAAAACAGTGACTCTCAAACCTTATTATGCCTCTAGTGAAATGCAGATCCTGGGTCCTGCTCCCAAAGATTCTGATTAAGGGGGTCAGGCAAGGGGCCCTAGAGTTTACATTTTCAGTAACCTCACGGGATTCCAGAGCAGGTGGTTCTTAGCACCGAGAAACACTAACAAATATTATAACAGGTGTTTGAGGGGGAAGCAGATGAGGACTTCTTGGTATTTATCAGGCACTGTTAAGGGCCATGGCTCCCCAAGAACAGGAACCATACTTACTGTTTGTATCCCTGGCACTAGCATGGTTGCTAGCACAGAGTAGGAATGTAAGACATTTTGAACGAGTAAATGAATTTTGAACGAGTAAATGAATTAATTAAAGCAAATGAGCAAATGACCTATACACAGAACATTATCAAATACAGCTTCATTCAAGTACTTTAATGTCATAGAAAGCATTGCACATGTGGAAAATTCTTATTGAGAATAAACAGTAAGAAACATGTTAAATGACAACAGCAGCCAAGATAAAACAGGACACATTTGAAATGAGGAAGATCAAGAGATTAACATGGCCAGACTGAAGGCTCCTCAGAAAAATCCTCTTCTCATCTTTTTTTGGTAAAAGGAACATTAAGATTTATTAACCCAAATTGGTTATCAGTGATTTTTTTAAAAAAATCAAAGTCATACAGGTGCACAGTTTCAGGAGTCAAAATGTACTGTGCAGTTGCCTGACCCAGTCCTCGGTCCTGCTTTTTAGTTATTCTGGTATTTTCGTTCATATTTTAAAATAATGTGTTTAGTCTACTGATATTTTTTGATTTATCAATTTTAGAAATTATTTATTGATTTCCTCTTCACTCTAGTTTTTAAGAAGCACCAGCTCCTGTTTTAGAAGAGGAGGATTTAAAACTCTCATACCATTCCCTGCCCCTCAACATCCCAATTCTCTTTCCGTTCTTCCAGCTTACACCAAAGTCAAGAGTTTGGATCCCCATACTGGCCAGCTGCCAAAAAAAAAATCTTCCACCTTAATTATATTATAATATGGTATTGACCTTATTATCACTGTGTTAGTATTGTTCACTACTGAGCAAGGGTATAGACTACCATATCTCTTTTCATGTATATACATGTATATTTGATTGGTTGGTTCCCTTCATTTTTATATATGTGTATATTTGATTTCTATGTCTCCAGCACAAATTTTTTTCCAAACTTTCCAGCAAAGCTGTAAAATCCCTTTGAAAAAAATACTGTTTTCTGCTATATTCTATATTCTGTTACATTCTATAATCATCCCTCCACTCCCCCATCCCCAAATCCCTTCTGGAGCCTTTCTTCCTCCTACTCAAGTCTGGGCTCTTTGTTCTCTTGGCTTTCTGTACAGCTGTTGTTCTGGGACTGCCTTTACTCCCTTTTTGTAG
>NW_007727573.1:284410-286169 GCF_000696425.1 Galeopterus variegatus
TCATCCCTCCACTCCCCCATCCCCAAATCCCTTCTGGAGCCTTTCTTCCTCCTACTCAAGTACAGCTGTTGGCTTTCTGTACAGCTGTTGTTCTGGGACTGCCTTTACTCCCTTTTTGTAGAGCTCTCCTGTTTATTGGATCCCATGACTTCTTCCTTCTAGTCCCTCCATTTTGATAGAGCTCCTCCTCCAGTAACTTCCTAAGGAAAAGGTTAATGGTAGGCAAATTTTTGAAACTTTGCATGTCTGGAAATGACTTTTTCTACCTT
Source organism: Galeopterus variegatus (assembly GCF_000696425.1). Taxonomy (NCBI): domain Eukaryota; kingdom Metazoa; phylum Chordata; class Mammalia; order Dermoptera; family Cynocephalidae; genus Galeopterus; species Galeopterus variegatus. Next base: position 284,680 of record NW_007727573.1, read on the forward strand.
CATGTTTTGTTAGTGGTTTTGCTGGGTATAATGTAATAAGTAGTAAATGATTTTCCTTTGCTCTAATGTCAGTGTTCAAGCTTCCAGTGTTGCCATTGAGATGTCTGAAGCCATTTGGAAGTCTTGAATCTTTGTATGTGACCCCATTTCCCCCACCTCTCTCCTTGAAGTTTTTACTATCTTCTTTTTATCCCCGAGGTTCTCACCAGGTACCAAGATCCCTAGCAGTGAGAAGCAGCAATTCCTTTTCATATCTTTTGCTAGCTGCTATTAGCCACATGACCTGGTCCACCATGCACACCAGCACAGAGTCCACTGAACATCTTTTCTGCAGCTCAGCTTATTGCCTGTAGCAAATCTGTACACCTGAATAATTCTTTCTGGCAGATTCTGACATGAAGTTGTTCAGTTGGCTAAGTACTGAGTGAGCTAATTGCTCCAGTTACATCCACCCAGTGTTGATTTTTAACTTCCAGACTGGACTCAGGCATTGTTCCTGACTCATTATGTCGTAGTGTATATGACTTTAAAACTAGCCCCCAAAACCACTGCGATATAGCCAATGAAAAGGGAAAAGTCTCATTTGCCACACACAGACAAGTCTTTCAGTAGGTCTCCTGACCTGGTTGTTACAGAACTCCATTTTCACATAAAACAAGTCCAAATATCACTTTTTATTTTACTTTTTAAAAAATTCTGTTACCACATATCCTCTGGGCTCCTAGCCAGACCTGCCTTACCTAAGGGAATCCCAATGCATTCTACATTTCCACCTCTAGATGCTATAATATAAAGATCATTTTCAGTGAAATAAATAAATAAATAAAAATTCTGTTATCATGGACCAAAAAAAAAGAGCAAAGAAAAAATTTGTTCAGCATTCCCCTTAATTCTGTGCCTTATTTGTGTATCGATTGAGATATCCTAACCTCTATACCCCAGATTACAGTTTATGACAAGATTGTGAGTATTCTGCAGGCTCCCATGGGATGGTGCCAAGGCCAGCCTAGGAGAAATTCCAGGCTACTGACAGCCATTCAAGAATGCCTGTCATCGGGCTGGCCCATGACTCACTCGGGAGAGTGTGGTGCTGATAACACCAAGGCCCCTGGTTCGGATCCCATATAGGGATGGCCTGTTTAGCTCACTGAGTGAGCATGGTGCTGACAACATCAAGTCAAGGGTTAAGATCCCCTTTACGGTCATCTTTTAAAAAAAAAAAAAAAAGAATGCCTGTCATCTGTTACAGTGAACTAATGCTTTTTCTGTGCTTGTTCTGAAGTACTGTACTTAGTTCCCCTGTGGAAAACCTAGCAAAGGGGACTGACCGGTTAGCTCAGTTGGTTAGAGCATGGTGCTGATAACACAAAGGTCAAGGGTTCGCATCCCTGTACCAGCAAGCTGCCAAAAACAAAACAAAATAGAAAACCTAGCTAAGAATGGACAGCAATGCACTGTTGTTACTTTAGTAGGCACCACTTACTGGAATT
>NW_007727573.1:286765-287676 GCF_000696425.1 Galeopterus variegatus
GGACTGACCGGTTAGCTCAGTTGGTTAGAGCATGGTGCTGATAACACAAAGGTCAAGGGTTTGCATCCCTGTACCAGCACGCTGCCAAAAACAAAACAAAATAGAAAAGCTAGCTAAGAATGGACAGCAATGCACTGTTGTTACTTTAGTAGGCACCACTTACTGGAATTTATTTATAATATAGGAGGTTGATATGGTTTTCCAAGATCCATATTCTTTTAAAAAGTTTTTATTGAGTGCCTACCAGGTACCAGACACTATGCCAGGTGCTTGGATTACATCAGTGAACAAAACAGACATTGGTTCCAGCCCTTGTGGAGTTTCCATTCCAGCAGGGAGATAGACAGTAAACAATAAACATAATAAATAAATTATAGGTTGTGTTGGGAAGTGCTAAGCGTGATGGCGAAAAAATCTGAGGAGAGTAAGAGGATCAGGAGTGTGGAGTGAGGGTGAAGTTTGCAGTATTAAATAGGGTGGTCAGGATAAGCCTCATCGAGATGTTGAGATTTGAGCAAAGACTTGAGGGAGATCAGGAAGTTAACCAAGATGATATCTGGGAAGAGAGTGGTCTGGACAGAAGGAGTGGGTTGAGGCAAGGCCTGTAAGGTGGGCACATGTGTGAGATGGAATGAATGAGGGGGCAGTAGTAGGAAAGAAGGTCTGAGAGGTAAGCACTGGACCAGATGTTGCCCTCAGCTAAGATGCAAAAGGCTGCAGGTGGAGCAGGTCTAATGGGCATCCAAGTGGCAATGTCCAGTGGGCAGTTGGGTATATAAGGCTGAAATTAGGGAGAGAGGTCTGGGCTGAAGATAAGACATTTTGGGGTCATAGGCCTAAAAATAGTGTGTAAGCCTTGGGACTGGATGAAGTCACCCAGAGAGTACGTGTACATGGGGAAAAGTCCAAGG
>NW_007727573.1:287760-288850 GCF_000696425.1 Galeopterus variegatus
ACTAGCAGCAGCAATTTTTAAAATTTCTTTCTGGATTCTAGCGGACATCTTTTCAAGGATATAAGAGGATAAGAGTGCAGACTGGAAGCATTAGTTATCTGCTGCGCACCAGGCATTGTGCTAAGTGCATTCATACACATCACATATGCTATTACCTCTTTCTGAACTTCTCCATCTCAGCTGGTTCCCCTGGCAAATTCCTTCTCATCCTTCAAATCTCAGACACCTCCCCCTCCCTCTCTGAAGCCTTCTCCATCTCATACTTATGCTCTACTGCTCTTCTTGTGTAGCAGTTTTCTTGTCATATAATTGCTTGTTTGCATATCTGTCTTTTGCTAATGAATTAAATGAGGGTAACAAATCTGGGTCTCTGTCTCTAGTGGCCAGGAAGGGTCTGGCATACTGAAGGCACTCAATAGGTAAAGGCTGAGTAGATGAATCTCATTTAATCATCAGTATTATCCTGATTTTACTAATTGGTTATGTGAGACTCAGAGAAATTAACTTGCTCAGAGTAAAAATAAATAAATAAATAATGATTGAGTGGCCAGGGTAGTTTTCTGCACTGACTGCAAAGCCGCTGTGCCTGAGTACTTTAAAGACACAGAGCCAAAATAGTATTGGTGATATCTAGGACTTTGCTGTATAAACATTACTCAGATATTCCAGTATTCTTGTATAAGGTCTAGATTTCTGATTCTCCTAGCCCTTATGAAATTTATATATCACCATCAACATAGAGAACAAATTAGGGAAGTTTAAAGTTTAAATGTATAGGAGGCTGTAATAGATACTGAGATACATTGTTTCTGAATGCTTAGGTACAATCTTGAACTTATGGTTTAAAAGTATGAGCTGAGAAAGGGGCAAATTTATAGAGGCAGAAAGTAGATTAGTAATTGCCTAGAGCTGGGGGGAGTAGGGAGTGACTTAGTGGATATGAGGGGTTTTGTTAGTGGGCATGACAGAATGTTCTAAATTAGATTGTGATAATGAATATAGTAAAAACCATTGAATTGTACACTTTCATGGGTGAATTCTTTAGTGTGTGAATTATATTTCAGTATGTCTGTTAAAAAAATTGGCTGAG
>NW_007727573.1:289117-290953 GCF_000696425.1 Galeopterus variegatus
AAATTAGATTGTGATAATGAATATAGTAAAAACCATTGAATTGTACACTTTCATGGGTGAATTCTTTAGTGTGTGAATTATATTTCAGTATGTCTGTTAAAAAAATTGGCTGAGAATAACAAATGATTTGTCATCGGATTTTCCAAGCATTTCAGAATACAAATAAATTTAGTAGCTTATATTTGGGTTATTGTTTCCATTATCTTCATTCTTAGAAAAAAATTCTTCCTTGGTGTGGCTGAGGTCATGTTTTGGATTTTGTTCTGTTTTTTTTTTTTTTGCATGGGTGCCCCTGCTTTTAGGTATCATTCAGATGAGACTGTCAGTGTCTCTTAGCTCTAAGCCTCCTTGCTTCTGGGCAGTGAGAATGATGAACCCTCTCACGCAGTCTTTGCAGAGTTACCAGCTGAGCCTCGTGGTGATGAGATGGGCATCACGAAACCAGTGATCCCCAGGAGAGGGTGTTAGTCACAGACTCAAAGGCTGCTCTGCTGGCTTCACGGTGAGGAGCCAAGGGTCGGAGGACCCACTCCCACAGCAGGAAGAGGGATGCCAAATTTCCTAAAGAAAATGTATAATGTATAAGGACAAATCAAAGAACTGAATTGTCTGCCCTTCTTTAGTTGATCACTTGGATTTTTTTCTTTTTTTTAATATTCCCTCAAAGAGTCCGTGACTGGCAGGATCAGTCAGCTTTGTTTCAGCAGACCTTCCTTCATCTGCCAACAAGCAATTGCTAAAGAACCATTTTCGAACTTTTTAGCCATAACCTACAGTCATACATTTTGTGTTGTGACCCATTGTGGGTCATGTCACAAAAGCACATGCTCTGAGGGGGGTCCCAGAATGCAAAGAAGCTGAATTTGTTCAAGGATTCGTCCATCACTTAACAGTAGGGATACATGACAGGAACTTTGGAGAATAGTTTACATTTCTGAATGAAAAAGCTGCTTTAGCAACCCCTGGCTTGCAGGTTAAGGAAAGAGACTTAGAGATGGGAATTCTTTTTGGTGGTCAGTGATGCAGTGGGTAAAAATCTTCCATTTATTAAAGAGAAACAATGTTGTGGTTTACAGACAGCTCAGCTGTGGTTAACATCTATGAAAACCATTTCCTGTGTGCAGTAAAAAGAAAGTTTTCTGCTTTTGGTAACAAACTACATAGGAACAAATATTTCTTTGTCAAAATCCACTGCACTGTCTTAGCAAAGTGACATCTTGGGTTCATGCTTAAATAACCCCCTTCTTGTGATCACCTTTGTGCCAATTATTGCTTCCCAAGGACTCTATAAATCCTGAGTTGTGAGGGCTGTCATAACAAGGGAAAAGCTGTCAGTTCTGCTCATGGTGTGTCCTGGTTTTTTGAGGCGAAATGGGAGCTGCCCCTGGACGGGGAAGGGCACGCTGATGTCTGAGCCTCATTAAGTTGCCTATTGAGATTAGCAAGATTGTGGCCTCTAGGAGGCCAGAGGTACTACCCTGGCAACAGAGTGAGCAAATGGTGTTGCAGATGCCACCAAGAAACAGATTTGGGAGTCAGGGCCCCAGGAGGAGCACCTGAAAAATGACCTTCCTTACCACTTTAGCCTCATCTAATGAAAGGACCATAAAGCATGTTCCCCTCCAACATAACTTTGAAGTGTCAGGATCACAGCTGTATCCAACGTCCATATCCTTCTTATTTGGAATTTAGCATGTTTATTTAGTAGCAGTGAGAAGTTTGGGAAAGAGAGGGAATAATTTTGCAAACTGTGTGCTAGCCAGCTCATATGAGTTTCACTTAAAGCCATTGGGGATAATGCATCTACCCATTTCTAGAAATGGGCAGGCATGACCC
>NW_007727573.1:291443-293053 GCF_000696425.1 Galeopterus variegatus
GGCATGACCCATTTTAAATGAAGTCTCTATGATGGTAAGACTAAAAGAATTATTTCTGGTCTGACTGAGGACACCCCTATATCCTGAAACTTTAACCTGATCTCAACCTGGGTGGTGCCCCAAAATTTTTAATTTATTTTATGTTGACATCCTCAGACTTTTTGTGAGGAGACAGAGACCTGCCTGGGAGGAAAAAGAGAGCTGAAAAAGAATACTGAGATTTAAGAAAGCATGCCAACTCCCTGATCAGCAATTAGCCAAACAACCCATCCTTGAGGCACATTGATCTTCGGTGCTCAGAGCTTTACTGCTCACATTGACTAGTTGGAGACATATGCTGTTTGCCCAACCATGTTGTCCTGATGGGAGCAATTGCAGGGGGTGGCAGGCTGCAGCTCCAGCCCTTGGACCAGCACAGAACTGCACTGGCTTGACATAGTAACAGCAGAAAGTGAGGCAAAGTTCTCCTTGAGAGAGGTCATTGACTTTTAAATGCCAGATCCTGCTTCTGCCTCAGCTCTTCTTGGCCTCTGTCGTTGTGATTGGTTTGGAGCCCGTGTGGAATCAGCATCTGGAAAATAAGCTGTGCCTTCCTCTGTTGAGCTCCCAGGGTCCTGCATAAAGAAAAATGTCATTAGGGGCTTTGTTAGAAACTGTATTTAATCATTCCTTTAAAATTCTGTCTCACACATGTAAATAGTCTGTTTGCTTTGGTCAATAAATTACAGCTGTGTCTGATCATACAAATTAAAGCTACAGCAATTTGCACCTCAGGGGCAAAGTGTTCCCACCCCAGGCATAATCCTAGTTCCTACTAAACTAAGCATTTTCTCCTTGGAGAGCCCACCAGCTTCCTTCACTCCCTGACTGCTGTAAAATGGTGGAGTGCCCTTCCCTGCTTTGCCATGAGTTCACCACCATGGGAGTGGTTCAAGGAAGGAAATTGCTGGAGCAGAGTCAGGAAGGGCTGCAGCATTATCTCTTTCCCAGGGAATTTGAAACCACATTTGAGAGGGACAAAGAGGGAGGGAAATTCAGAAATATCATTTCCCAGAGTTCTGGGGGTGAGTCAAAAGGGTTTTTCTTCTTCACTGACTTCATGTCATTAACCCTGATACCAGGCACCAGGCACTTGAGAAAGGGTGTTCATGCAGTAGGTGAGTGCTTCTGTGTCAGCCAGAAAAGCTTCTGTCCTTGCCATTGTCCTATCCAATTTAGGACTCTGCTGATGATCCCATAACCCTTTGCCTTTTCTCTAGTTTTTTGCTCTGTCACTTTTTAAGACTTTCTTACAGCTAGAGCTTTATTACCTTTTGAGGATTTTCTGAATATTTGTTCTTCAAATAAGATCCTTTACTATTATTTATTCACCCCAGACTGTCCTTAGACATGGCCAGGGCATTATATAGTAAGGCACCAGGAATAATAAGAAGCAGTCAGAACTTCGTGAACTTCCTGAGAGTATTTTCCCACATATTACACATTAATTACAAATTAATTACGGAGGGGTGACGGCAGTCACCACCTGTTGGGAAAATATAGGAAAATGGGGGCCGGCCCGGTGGCGCACTGGAGAGTGCGCCGCTTGGGAGCGCAGTGGCACTCCCACC
>NW_007727573.1:294749-295826 GCF_000696425.1 Galeopterus variegatus
GGCGGGAGCGCCGCCATGCTCCCAAGCGGCGCACTCTCCAGTGCGCCACCAGGCCGGCCCAAGCTTCAGAGAGTTTTGGAGGGACATAATTCAATCCACTACAGCCCCTATGGCCTGATCTGACACTATGTGTCCCCTGATGGTGGTGCGGTAAGAAGTACCCAGCATCATCTATGTAGCATCCTTGGCAAAAGTGTTTAACTTGAGTCTATTCATAGGAAACACATAAATGCAATGAGCAATATTCTATAAGACAACCAAATTGGACTCCTAAAAGTGAACAGAGATACCAAAGGCCAAAAATCAAACAAAAGGCAGGAGACTGTGCTAGATTAAAACATTAAAGGAGATTAAAAATAATAAACATGGTACCTGATGGGAGAGGCTGCGTTGAAGGAAATTTGAATGTGAATGTGGGCTTCACATTGTATTGTATCATATATCAATGTTGGATTTCTTGAGTGTAATATACGGCGTTGTGTTTATGTAGGAGAGTGTCCTTTAGGAGACACATGTTAAAGTATTTAGAGCCAGAGTGACATGATGTCTGCAATTTACTTAAAAATGGTTCCACACTCCCCTAAAAAGTAAATTTATATATATAGAAAGAAGAAGCATATATGGTAAAATGTTAGTAATTGGTGACGCTAAGTGAAGAATATTCACATAATGGTGGTTCTGTGTTTTCAACTGTTCTGTCAGTTTGACATTTTTCAAACCAGAAAGTTGGGGAAAATTTCTCAGTAGATAATATTGGAGTTCTGGTACTGAGTAACTGATTTTCCATAGCCCTTCCAAGTTATCTCCTTAAGGTGAAAACAAAAAAAAAAATAAGAAACAGCCAAGAAGGTGATTGATGCTGGTGTCCATTTCTTATCATTGATTATCATTATTATAATTGATTATAATGATAATCAATGATAGGAAGCCTTCCTTTACATTGGCCACATGATGGCACAATTCTGTGATGCCCTTGTGAATCTGGGAAACATATTTTTGCTTTAAAAATAATTTCCTTAGACCCATACCTCTCACCATATACTAAAATCAACTCAAAATGGATCAAGGATTTAAATA
>NW_007727573.1:297138-301935 GCF_000696425.1 Galeopterus variegatus
GGTTTTGGTGATGGGACACAATAACTAACTACATTGTATAATGACAAAATAAAAATAAAAATAAAAGAATTTACAAAGTCGATCACCTTCAAAAAATAAATAAATAAATAAATAATAATTTCCTTTATTTTATTTTATTTTTCCTGAATGATAAAAGGTAAACTAGGCATGCCTAGAGAAAGAGTAGTCATTTATCTTTTTTCAAAACAACTTTATTGAGATATAATTGCCATACCATACAATGCACCCATTTAAAGTTTACAATTAGATGGGTTTTAGTATATTCACAGAGTTGTGCATCTGTCACCACAATTTTGGAACATATTTGTTACTCCAAAAAAAAAACTCTGCACCCCTTAGCTGTCATTAGCTCTCAGCCCCCCAATCCCTCCCATTCCCCCTTGACCCTGGCAACCCTTAATCTACTCTCTGTATAGGTTTGCTTATTCTGAAATTTCATATAAATGGAATCATGCAGTATGTGGTCCTTTGTTACTGGCTTCTTTTACTTAGCATAATGTTTTCATGGTTCATCCATGTTGTAGCAAGTATTAGAACTTTATTTCTTTTTATATTCCATTAAGTAGTTTATCTTGTTGCCATTGAAAGTAGTTATTCAGTTTCTTTCTTCCTATCCAAATAGACAAATATAATGATGAACATTCAATCATTTGACTTACTTGCATCTCATTTGCTTTGGTTAGGGTCAGCAACTCAGACTTTCAATTTGAGGTGTTCTCTGGAATTTATTTTGTGTAATTCAAGGGTATATGTGCAGAAAGAGAATACAGCTTGAGGTTATTTTGTCTTCTGAAGAACTGAGGCATGTTCCATCATACAACATCCCTCAGACACAGGAGTAGAATGAACACTTCAGATAGCTTAAAACTACATGCCTAACTGGTAATACAAGTTCTTTTGCATCTTCACGTAACATTTCTCTCTGCATTATATATGTGAACCAAGCATTGCAGATGCTTTGTGTGCACCAAGGAAGGGTATGGAAAAGGACCTAACACTTATCAAACTTAGACCCTCTCTGAAAGGTCTGAAGCTGACAGATTAAATAAACACAAACAACACATTAATATTTCTGTCAAGGGACTCAAACCCCCTGAGTTGGCTGGTTTCAGCAGAACAGTAGACTATTCTTCACAGAGAGGAGGGATGTTAACTTTCTCTTGGAGTATGATGCTAGTAATGAGACTGCCCAGCAGGTCAATTAGCTTGTCCCAGAGAAAAAGTCCATTTTAATGTCCTTTGAGAACCTCTAACCTCACTTAACTGTTTAAAATGAATGCCCTTGATCACAGTACAGACCAGGATATTGTGTAGCTAGAGTACCTCTACTGCTTTTGAGAAAACAGTTTATGTCTTATTGACTATAAATGTATGATGTTGTCTCATATAGGAAGAGCTCTTCGTTTAAATAAAACCAGAGTCATCTAGAATTGCTTTGTCCTCCTTGACAGTGTCAGCTGAGAGTCCAGAGCAGGGCAAAACAGACCTCAGCACTTAACATGAGGAAGGCAAAGTTGGAAATGGCTTTCTGTGATATATTGTTTCAGCAGAGATTAGAATGCAGGGTTTTTGCCACCAGAGCAATCATGTATGTTTCCTAAACATGTTATAAAGATATAGAGCAGCTGAAATCAAATCATAGAAACAAATGCCCTTTATTCTTGGATTGGCATAAGAGCAATAGAACTGAGTAGCAAGTCATTTTCTATTTGTATAAAAACTGTGAAGCTGTTGCTATTTGCCAGCTTTTCTTTTCACCTTTTACTGATAGATGCTATTTTTTTTTGCTGACACTATATCAACTTCACTAATAGCACTGACAATTTTTCAAGCCAAAAGATGTTTAAGGTCACTTGGAACTTCTTGTTTTACTTCTGGCTTTCTTTTTTTTTTTTTATAAAGATGACCGGTAATGGGATCTTAACCCTTGGCTTGGTGTTGTCAGCACCATGCTCAGCCAGTGAGCTAACCGGCCATCCCTATATAGGGATCCAAATCCATGGCCTTGGTGCTATCAGCACCACACTCTCCCAAGTGAGCCACGGGCTGGCCCTTACTTCTGGCTTTCTACATCCCCCTGAGCCTGATGTCCCATAGAGTTAATACAGTCTTGGGAAGTGAATGGATTTAAACTATCTCTCTAATGAACCCCTGGCTTCCAGTCCATTTCCCTGAGTGGTCTGATTTTGGGTTTGGGGGAGATTACTTAGAGATTTACACAGGTGGGTAGTGAAATTGGCCCAGGAATTTGGGTTTTACTTTTCATTCTTATGGATTTTAGCTAAATCCAGAGAAGATCTGAAAGAACAGTGGTTCCAAGCAGACAGCACTCAATGAGGAGTAGTCATCGTAAGCTTTCTTCCTGGTTCTCAGAGAGTACCATGCTAGTTCCAGACCCATTTATGGCTCTGGAAAATTGTTTATATGTGTGCTACAGAAAGGTCCACTCCTGCCTAGTAAGCAGATGGCAGGTACTAAGGGAACTGCTTATCTCTGCCAAAGAATCTTTGTTCCAAACAATTTTCATTTTAGTGGTATGCAAGTTATGAGACTGAAGATATAGACTTGAGCCAGGCTCTGTATGTTGAAGTTCTGAATAAAGGTCAATAGTGCTTTCATACACATGTATTAACCCGATCCTTGCTTTGGAACTAACTTTTCTGGTCTGTCAGTTCAAGTGTAGTGTTGAATCTTTTTGTTATGAGAAAAAAATTACCCATTGTCAAGTCACAGGGATTTAGTTCATTATGGATGTAGTTATCATGTACCATGGGCAAGTTGTATACTGTTGGTAAGTCAAGAGTGAGTAAGACATGGGCCCTGTTTACAGAGAGCTCCAGGACTACGGGGAAAAAAAAAATGCTAACCCTCCCAAAAAATATATATATATATTAGCAATGATAGAAATTGGAGTGTAGAAGGATCTCCGAAGTCATCTATCCCCTCAATTCAGGCATCAAGCAAAGTGGAAAAGATTGTAGTCTAGGTGTCAAAAGCAGTGGGTACGAGACTCAAGTCTCCCGCCATGAACTTGCGCAGGTTTCTTAACCTTTTTGGAATTTGGTTAACTCATCTATGAAGTAAGGAGGTTGAAGAGCATGGTGCCAATAACACCAAGGTCCAGGGTTCAATCCCTATGCCAGCCAGCCACTAAACAACAACAACAACAACAAAAAAGTAATAAAGTAAGTGGGGGGGAGTAATAAAATAAAGAGGTCAGATTAAACAGCTCCTCAACTATTCTCTTGTGCCCTCATGGTATGTGGTTACCTGTAAGTTGATCCCTCCTACAGTAGATTTTCTCCTTGAAGCCAAAGATTATGCCTGATATTTTTGTGTCTGTAGTTCCAAGCACAGTGTCTGGTATACAGTAAGTTCTCAATTATCTCTGTTGAATGAATACAATGAAGGAATGAATGACTGTAAATTCCTTTCCAAATCTAAAAATCTATTCTGTGGGACGGCTGGGTGCCTGGGGCTGATTTTAAATATCATCTTCCCATCTTCCTTCACAACCAGCTGCTGAGCACTGTCAACCTTTCCACTTAGGAATTTATTTTCCCAGCTCCTTTCCAGTTCTTATAAACAAACAGCAGGATCCAGGGCATCACTGAAGGTGGTCAGACAGAACAGTGCTCTCACTACAAAACAAATCTGTTGGTGAATCCAAGTCCATGCTAATGAGCATGGAACAAAGTAAACAAGTTACTGTGATATCTTTATGACAGACTCAACAGGACGGAGTTTATCACTTAGTTACAGTGAAATTTGTGATCCCAGCCAGCCACCAAAAAAAAGTTGAATACAGTGAAATTTGTAAAATTACATTTCTTGGATTAAAGAGAAGCAGAATAAGATCTAGCACATTATCATTGTAAACTACAAACTCAGAAAAGAAAAAGATGACTTGTCATTTTGCATTCACTGTCATTTTTACTTTTGTAAGCTTCTGAATCTTTTTTGGTTGGTGCCTAGTGCTGCGATGTTACTGGGCTAGGTACGGTGGGAAGAGAGTTGAAGATAATTGCTGGTTGGTGGATAACTGGACAAAATAACTCAAGAAAGAAAAGCTTGGAAAGAGTCTCTTCTATCAGTACGAACAGCATTCAGCCATATTCTCTTAGGGCACAGAAGCTGGCTGGTAAAAGAGCAAAGGTCACACTCCTTGGACTGGATTACTCTTTACATCAAATTTATGGTACTAAGTCAATAAAGTAATGTGATATTCAGAAGGAGGTGATTGAAAAGTCATTGTGACATTGGAAACATATTGGCAATAATATTCTGGACATGTCTCAGTATAATATTCTGAGTATAATCTGAGTGAGCAAGTGCATGGTACATTTCTTTGAACTTGTCTTGCAACAGGTGGATAAGGATTCTCTTGAATGAAGTACTATGTCTTGGGGGTGGTCTGTCTAAGCAGACTTTCCAGTACTACCCTGTCCTTATGGTTTAGGATCCAGAAAAAAGAGAAATCAGTGTTCTGTTGATCTGCTGCCTTTAACTGCTTTGGTTCCTGGTGGCAACAGAGTAGTGTCCAGGGAAATTCTGACTTCCCCCTCCTCCACACTTTTTCAGTATACCTAGCTACAAATGCCTGTAGGAAACCAGTGGTGATTTACTCCCTTCTGGCTAGCCTCAGTTCTCAGAAGAGGAGACATACAGCTATGGTGCACTCTGCAATGTTCATTCACAGCATAGGGTCAGCAGCCCCTGCCCAGAAGCTAATTCTCTGATTCTCTATTTTTTCTTTTTTTGCCGGGGGGGGGGCGA
>NW_007727573.1:302563-304478 GCF_000696425.1 Galeopterus variegatus
GTGTTATCAGCACCACACTCTCCCAAGTGAGCCACGGGCTGGCCCTAAGATTTTTTTTTTTTAAAGCCTCTCTGAAAAGAAAAAAAAAAAGCCTTTCTGAGTCCTGGTTCCCCCACGGAGAACGCGGAGATAATAGGTAACAGGAGGGTTTTATGATTTAAAGAAATGGGGAGAGTAAATAGCCTGGCCCCCTGATTGATGAACCTTAATGGCAGAGATGGGGGCAAGGTCATGGTAAGTCAACTTCCTGAAAGCTGTGGTGCAGTGATGCCAGGATTATGCCCCTAAGAGCCCATGTCAAGATGAGAGAGTGAGTGAGAGAGCTCAGAAGCCTCAGGGACCCCATGTTCCAGGTTCTAAGAAGCTGCCGGTCTCTTGGTTACAAGGGGCCTCCTTTGTGTTTTGGCTGCTGCTATCCATGTCATTCACTTTGATTTAGTCTCAAATAAAAGGCAAGTTATTTTGCTTTAGAGACTATCAAATTACGATATCATAAACCGTGTTAATGACCCAGTGAAAGCAGATCTGGAAACTTTCTCCAAAAGCATAATAATAGTACAGGTGATATCTTGCTGATGTTTAATGATAAACAAGGCAAAGGGGGATTGTGGCTTTTTTCCTTTTGGGGGAATCTCCTCACTGCTATGCGTAAAAAATCATTTTCTCATGGACTTTCAAAATGATTTGTCTGAAAGATGGTATAACCTGGTAATACCATCGGGGCTGTAGGCTGAGGGGATAAGATGGTGTACACAGCCTCTGCTGCTGCCCAAATAAAATGGGGAGGGGCTGGCTGGTTGGCTTAGTTGGTTAGAGCACGGTGTCATAACACCAAGGCCAAGGGTTCAGATACCCATACTGGCCAGCCACCAAAACTAAATAAAATAAAATAAAATAGGGAGAGTAAAAGTAGAAATTATTCCCCTTAGAAACCTAATTTAAAAGTGCTCTGAACACCTTTTATTCTACAAAGATCTGATTCTCTTCCACTAATTGGTTCTTCGAGGTGACATTGTTGACTTTAGTGCCCAGTGTTTGCAGAACTATGTCCACGTGGTATAGAGAGGTTTGGAGACACAGGGATTTATATATTTGCACAGAGATACAGAATACACGAGGAAAATTATTTTTCTCCTAAACATCTTAGGTTCTCCTCAATGCAGAACCCAAGACAAGGATTTTGAGTGCAGGTAGTTTATTTGGGAAGTGATCCTAGGAAGCAGGCATGAGGACTGGGAAGAGTGAGACAAGGAAGTAGGAAAAGCCAAGTGTACATTTTCAAGGCCACAGGGCGTAATGCCACCAGAACTTCTGAGAAGCATTCAGAGCACCCCTCATAATTTCCTATGAGGATGGGAGGCTTGGCCATTTGGCCACCAGCTCCTATCTCGTGTGAGGGTAGCCCCAATGGTCTGAACTCCACCACATGTTCAGGCAGTGCTTGTGACATGCAAGCAGGGTCAGAGGAGGCCTTGCAGCCAGAAATGGAAAACTTGGAGGTGTGTGTTTATGGTGGGATGCCATTGACATTGAGTCTAAGCTTGCCCAAAACTGTCCAGTGTAGCTGCAGCTGAAACGAGAGTCCCAAGCCTCTACTATGGAAAGGGTCAGTGCTACCACAAGAAAAGAGCCGGGGTGCCATGGAAACAGCATCAGGGATTCCTAATCCAGAGATTGGGGAGGGCTCAGGGAAGGCTTCCTAAAGGAAGTAGTTTCTAAACTGAGACAAGACTTGATAAACAGGAGGGAGGCAGGTAGAGGTGCACTGCAAGTTCAGGGCTATGTGGTTGGAGCAGAGCTTACAAAGGGTAGGTGTGGCCAGAGGTCAGGAAGAATTTGGCAAATTAAGGAGTTTACACTTTATTGTAAGAGCAGTAGGGTTCAAGGGCCGGCCCTTGGCTCACTCAGGAGAGTG
>NW_007727573.1:304979-314853 GCF_000696425.1 Galeopterus variegatus
TACACTTTATTGTAAGAGCAGTAGGGTTCAAGGGCCGGCCCTTGGCTCACTCAGGAGAGTGAGGTGCTGATAACACCAAGGCCACGGGTTTGGATCCTGTATAGGGATGGCCGGTTTGTTCACTGGCTGAGTGTGGTGCTGACAACACTAAGTCAAGGGTTAAGATCCCCTTACCGGTCATCTTTAAAAAAAAAAAGAAAAGAAAAGAAAATTCACTTTTATGATGACAAATATGCCAACTATCCTGATTTGATCATCACATATTGTACACAAATACCAATAGTCCACTCTGTACCCTGCAAAAGTATAATCAATTATGTTTCAGTTTTAAAAAGTACAAAATTTTAAGTTAAAAGAAAAAAAGGAAAGAAAAATTCACTCTAATGATAGCATGTCAATAGATACTAGGATAGGGCTGTTGAGTGAGGGACAGGACAAAACAGAAGTCAGCGAGACTAGTTAAGAGGCTGTTGAATTACCCATCTAAGAGAATATAATAATGGGAACTCGGGCGATAGCAGTGAGAAAGGTGAGAAGTGAAAAGATTTGAGATATATTGTTTATATCCACACTCATGCTCCACTCCTGGAAAAATAGTGTGTTTGTCTGTATGTGTGTGTGTGTGCATATGTTGATAGATTGTTGAAGGGATTGAATTATCTGGAAAAGAATATTTAGAAGATATAAATTGATCTTAAGCCAACTGGGAAGTAAAATAGCTGTCAGAAAGTCTCTCAAATAACTTCTCATCTTAGAAACGAGACACTGAGAGTCGGAAGAGACTCACTTTGTCCTGGATCTGCATTTTCTATTGGTTTGACTTTTGTTGTATCATTTAACCTCCTTGAACTTTTTGTCCAACTCAAAGTGAAGATGATGAAGCCTGTCTGGCCTACTCTGAGTTTATCTTAAGCTCAGCATGTATCGGGGTGTGACCATGACAGGGAAGCTAACATCCTCTTGACCAACTTTAATAGAATGAAAATGTTTAGGGTAATTGTTTAGCCCCATGAGTCTTGTGTTAAGTGTGGACGCTGGCCTTTTGGCTCACTCCAGGGCAGAGATAGTGAATTGTACTTCACCGAGGCTATGCAACAGAGAGGCAGGGTTTCAGAATGGATTAGGGTGATACTAGATCATCTCAGAGATGATCCCCTTGCAACTCTGACACTCGTTGGTCCTTGTGACAGGCTGTAGTGAGAATCAGATGGCTATGAAAACACTCAGAACAAGCATTCTAGGCAAATGAAAGGTATTATTCAGTAGGCTTTATGATACTAGCTTACAGTTTTTAAATGTTTAACTCTCTCATATATATCTGAGGCAGAAAATAACTTCCAGTTTCCTACTTACTGGTAGATAATTTGTTTAGTTTCATAGAGACTGAAAGCCATGTTCCTTCCATAGTTCTTTCCCCTCATACCACCTTCTTACAAACTAGATGCATCCTGTTTTTCTTCTTTCATCTTGTATTAGTCAGTTTATGTTGCTTATAACAAAATACTTGGAACCTGATAATTTATAAAGAAAATGAAATTTATTGCTTACAGTTCCTACAATCCAATCACCTCTTAAAGGCTCCACCTTTCAATTATTATAATAGGATTTCCCACCCTCTTAACAGTCACAGTGGAGGCTAAGTTTCTAATCCATAAAACTTGGGGGACACAATTCAAGCTTCGGTGAGTTTTGGGGGTACATAATTCAATTCACCCCGGCCCCCCAAAACTCATGTCTTTTCACATGCAAATACATTCATTTCATCCCCAAAGTCTTAACTTGTTTCAACTCAAAAGTCCAAAGTTCACAGTCCCATCTGTGAAATCAATACAAGTTATCTACTTGCAAGATACAATGGTGGGACAAATGTAGGATACATATTCCCATTCCAAAAGGGAGAAATAGACCAAAAGAAAGGAGAAACAGGTCCCAAACAAGTCCGAAACCCAGCAGGACAGGCATTAAATCTCAAAGCTGGTGAATCATGTTCCTTGAATGATGTTCAATGTCCTTTGCATGCTGGTATGGGGGTTGGGTCCCCAAGTCCTCAGGCAGCTCCGCTCCTATGGCTTTCCTGGTCTCGGGTGATGCTTTAGCTCTCGCAGGCCAGCATTTCACACTGGTAGCTCCACAGGTCTGGGGTCTTCATGGTGGTCCCACTCTCACAGCTCCACTAGACATGGCACTGATGGGGTTTCTCTGCTGAGACTCCGACCCCACATTTCCACTCGGCATTGCTCCAGCAAAGGTTGTATTCAGTGACTCCACCCCTGTGACAGATCTCTTCCTGGGACCCCAGACTTTTCCATACATCCTTTGAAATCTGGGTGGAGGCTCCCAAGCCTCCACAGCTGTGGTATTCTGCAAGCCCATAGACCTAACACCACATGGATGCCACCAATGCTTCCAGCTTGTATTTTCAAAGCTACACATCTAGCTACACTTAGGGCCAATTTAGCCACAGCTGGAGCAGCGAAAGCATCTGGGGTGCTGATGCTAGAAGCAACTTCCCAAGGTGGCCCTGAGCTGTGAGCCCGTGGAGGGCTCCTCAAGCCTGTTCCCCAAGACCATTTTGTCTCTCTAGGTCTTTGGGCCTCAAATGGAAGGGTTGGTCCTAGAGGTTTCTGCAATGCCTTCAGGGCCTTTTTCTCCTTCTCTTGATAATCATGTTCTTTTGCACTAATCTTCTTAGCTAAGGGTCTCTGGGCTGCACCATTGCATGCTCTCTGCTTCTCTCCCACATGGCCAGACTGCAAATTTTCTAAATTTTTATGCTCTCCTTCCCTTTTAAATTCTGGCTTTACATCATTTCTTTTCTGCCATAACTCAGAATAGACTGTTGCAAGTAGCCATGCAGCTTCCTTAATGCTTTCCTGCTTAGAAATTTCTTCCAGCAAGTACTCTGGTTCACAGCCCCCAAGTTCCAACTTCCACAAAGTACTAAGGCATGGACCGAATGCAGCCAAACTCCTTGCCAGTTCACAGCAAGGTAGATCTTTGCCCAAGTTTCTGAAAAACTTTCTTATTTCTATCTGAGACCTACTTAGAATGGTCTTTACAGTCCATATTTCTATCAGCATTCTGCTCGCCACTATGTAACCAGTCTCTAAGACATTCCAAACTTTCCTTCATCTTATTGTCTTCTTCTGAGTCCTCCAAACTCCTCCAACCGTTGCCTAACATCCAGTTCCAAAGCTGCTTCCACATTTTCAAGTATCTTTTATAAGCAACACCCCACTTCTCTGGTACCAATTTTCTGTATTAGTCGATTTATGTTGCTTTAACAAAATACTTGGAACTGGGCAATTTACAAAGAAAATGAAATTTATTGCTTACAGTTTCTGAGGCTGGGAAGTCCAAAGTCCATCTCATGGTGACAACAGTGACCCAGTGGTCTCACATTGCAATATGGTGGAAGCAGAGAGAGCAAAGAGAGCGAAAGACAGACTCTCCTCTTCTTTTAAAGCCCTCAGAACCATGCCCCTGACCACCATTTTTAATCCATTCACTACTGCAGGGTCCTACAATCCAATCACCTCTTTAAGGCTTCACCCTTCAATTACCATAATAGGATTTCCCACTCTCTTAACAGTCACAGTGGGAGCTAAGTTTCTAATCCATAAAACTTGGGGGATGCAATTCAAGCTTCAGTGAGTTTGGGGGGTACATAATGCAATCCACTACACATCTCATACATTTAACATTGACTGGAAACATTTGACTGCCAAGACTTAAATTTGAGCATATGGGGTTTCTCCCACAGTCTATGATAGCATCACCAACAAGTAGAGCACAGGCATATACATTCCCTGATTTCAGAATGAGGAATGTTCTCCACCTCCTGGGAAAAACCAGGGCCCTGCCTCACAGAAGTTGAAAGGAAACTGATTTAAGAGCCCTTTTAAGGTGCTGTGACTTCTTGCTCATCAGTGTTGGGAATTGGTTCACTTTTTCTTAGAAGAACCCCTTGGGTGGCCAGCCACCAAAAAAAAACCCAACCCTCTGGAGCTTTAGAGCATAAGTGATGACAGTGACTCAGAGTAGCAAACACTTATTGCACCTTGACACTGTGCCAGGTGCTGTTTTAGCCCTTTACATGCAAGATACACCACAGCCCATGAATAAGCACTCACTTTGTAGTTAGGAAACCGAGGTACATGCAGTTACATAACTAGCCTAGAGTCACATAGTTAGAGCTGGAAGTTAGGCCTAGACATGTGATTCCAAAGCCATACCTGAGCCCCACTGCTTTTCCCCCTCCTTGCAAGCAGAGACTTGCTACACAGTGGTCTGAAGGAGGTAGGATTTCCTGTCTGCAGTTCAGTAGCACAGTCAGAGGTGTTAAGCAGGAAAAGCACAGGGCTGGCCAGTTATCTCAGATGGTTAGACCACCACCTTGTAACACCAAGGTCAAGGGTTCAGATCCCCTTACTGGCCAGCTGCCAAAATAAAATGAAAAAGCATATTAGATTTCTGGTCTATATACAGTATTCTCCACATCAGGAAGGAAATACACTAGATACGAACATGGCTTCCATTTAGATAAATGGCTCTAATTCAGGGAAACTCATGCCCATCAGGAAAACTTTTAATCAAGGGATGAGAGTTTTTACATGCTACATGTTTTGTGTTTTCTCTTTCCTTAGGTTAAAAAGATCAAGTGGCATGAGCAGCCTTTTGGGGAAAATTGGAGCCAAGAAGCAGAAAATGAGCACCCTAGAGAAGTCCAAATTGGACTGGGAGAGCTTCAAGGAAGAAGAGGGGATTGGTGAAGAACTCGCCATCCATAATCGAGGGAAGGAGGGGTAAGAAAGAGTANCCACCATTTTTAATCCATTCACTACTGCAGGGTCCTACAATCCAATCACCTCTTTAAGGCTTCACCCTTCAATTACCATAATAGGATTTCCCACTCTCTTAACAGTCACAGTGGGAGCTAAGTTTCTAATCCATAAAACTTGGGGGATGCAATTCAAGCTTCAGTGAGTTTGGGGGGTACATAATGCAATCCACTACACATCTCATACATTTAACATTGACTGGAAACATTTGACTGCCAAGACTTAAATTTGAGCATATGGGGTTTCTCCCACAGTCTATGATAGCATCACCAACAAGTAGAGCACAGGCATATACATTCCCTGATTTCAGAATGAGGAATGTTCTCCACCTCCTGGGAAAAACCAGGGCCCTGCCTCACAGAAGTTGAAAGGAAACTGATTTAAGAGCCCTTTTAAGGTGCTGTGACTTCTTGCTCATCAGTGTTGGGAATTGGTTCACTTTTTCTTAGAAGAACCCCTTGGGTGGCCAGCCACCAAAAAAAACCCCAACCCTCTGGAGCTTTAGAGCATAAGTGATGACAGTGACTCAGAGTAGCAAACACTTATTGCACCTTGACACTGTGCCAGGTGCTGTTTTAGCCCTTTACATGCAAGATACACCACAGCCCATGAATAAGCACTCACTTTGTAGTTAGGAAACTGAGGTACATGCAGTTACATAACTAGCCTAGAGTCACATAGTTAGAGCTGGAAGTTAGGCCTAGACATGTGATTCCAAAGCCATACCTGAGCCCCACTGCTTTTCCCCCTCCTTGCAAGCAGAGACTTGCTACACAGTGGTCTGAAGGAGGTAGGATTTCCTGTCTGCAGTTCAGTAGCACAGTCAGAGGTGTTAAGCAGGAAAAGCACAGGGCTGGCCAGTTATCTCAGATGGTTAGACCACCACCTTGTAACACCAAGGTCAAGGGTTCAGATCCCCTTACTGGCCAGCTGCCAAAATAAAATGAAAAAGCATATTAGATTTCTGGTCTATATACAGTATTCTCCACATCAGGAAGGAAATACACTAGATACGAACATGGCTTCCATT
The DNA here is from genome assembly GCF_000696425.1 of Galeopterus variegatus. Taxonomy (NCBI): domain Eukaryota; kingdom Metazoa; phylum Chordata; class Mammalia; order Dermoptera; family Cynocephalidae; genus Galeopterus; species Galeopterus variegatus. The sequence continues at coordinate 310,851 of NW_007727573.1, forward strand.
TAGATAAATGGCTCTAATTCAGGGAAACTCATGCCCATCAGGAAAACTTTTAATCAAGGGATGAGAGTTTTTACATGCTACATGTTTTGTGTTTTCTCTTTCCTTAGGTTAAAAAGATCAAGTGGCATGAGCAGCCTTTTGGGGAAAATTGGAGCCAAGAAGCAGAAAATGAGCACCCTAGAGAAGTCCAAATTGGACTGGGAGAGCTTCAAGGAAGAAGAGGGGATTGGTGATGAGAGTTTTTACATGCTACATGTTTCGTGTTTTCTCTTTCCTTAGGTTAAAAAGATCAAGTGGCATGAGCAGCCTTTTGGGGAAAATTGGAGCCAAGAAGCAGAAAATGAGCACCCTAGAGAAGTCCAAATTGGACTGGGAGAGCTTCAAGGAAGAAGAGGGGATTGGTGAAGAACTCGCCATCCATAATCGAGGGAAGGAGGGGTAAGAAAGAGTAGATTCTATTCGTTTGACAATCCTCAGAACTCTGAAATGGTTTATTGCAGACAAACTGCTCAATTTAAGCAAGCAAGAGCTTTTCACAATGAAATGACAAATGAGAGTACTTTGGTTTATCAGTGAAGCTCTGTTCTCACTTGGGGCGGGTCCCATCAGTGAGAAAGCTGCTGGGGGTGAAGGGAAGGAGGGGCCTGTGAGCAGCATTTCCCTTGGGGCCAGTCACTTCTGCCAAGTGAGTTTGCTGAATTACAGCTCCATTGAACTGCAGGCTGCCTAGTTTACTCACGTGGTCGGATCTGACTCATGGTAGCAGCCTTGGCCTAATCTGAATCCTTTGGTCTTCTGAGAAGCCAGACTAGCTCAAATGTTTCAAAAGCAGAGCCAACAGAGTGGCTAGATGTTGTTGCCTTATTGTGGGATTTTTTTTTGTCCATGTCATTGTGGTCCAGGGTGGGGCTTCACCCTTGGCTGCAGCCTGTGTGATGCACCATGCCCTCAGACAGCATCCCAGGCCATCACTTGCACCCCTTCCTTTTCACTTTGAAATACAAAGAGGATGTCAATAAACTATGTACTCAATTGTGAAAAGGATCCCTTCCTTTTCATATTTGTCTTCCTGGTGATTAAACAAAATATCAAGGAAGAAACGGTGTTCGGAAAGTACTTAGAGACCTCTGAAGGAGCTGAGGAACAAAGTTACCACAGAAGTGGCTCCATGGCTCAAGGTCAACATTTCCCTCCCCTGACAATGAGAGGAAGTGTTGAATGGACCATCAGAGAGCCCTGGGTGCTCATTGACCCTGCCCCTCACCAGTAAGGCTCCTCCATGAGCACACCGAATGCTCTGAGACTCAGCTCCTTTGGGACAATGATACCACCCTCACCATGAGATCATATATGAGAGCATTTCAAAAAGTTCATGGAAAGATTTGTATTATCTTTTAATTCTATCTTTCCACAAACTTTTTGAAGTGCCTTCATATGTGATATATATATATTACTTGTATATATGTAATATACATAAAACACTTTACAAAACACCTGTCACATGAAGGCTTGCATCAAGTAAAAGTCATTCAGGTTATTAATTAGCTAAATTATAATACAGACAGATAAGGGATTTATTTGGGGGATCATATTTCTAAATTAGGCCTCAGGATTATTTGAATGAACCTGGAAGTGACTGGTATGTTTTATGACTTTGTGAGCTTGTTTAACCACCAGACTTCTATGTCAGTCTGTCTAAGCTGGAATACCACAGGACAGAGGAGGAGGAGGCACAGCCATCTGGAGAAGGCCCAGGATGAAGCACAGGCAGAAGTCACATGACTGGGTTAGGGAACAATTCATAGCATGCCACTTTTATGCTCTGCTTTTCCCTCCTTTTCTGAGGCTTCTTCCCCACTGGCTAGGTGATTCCTCAGATCTCATTGTGCTTTTTCAGTACAGATCTGATGATTTCTGTGCTCTGCCTTGGCCCTTCTCATCTGCCTTCTTCAGTGCCTACCCCCACACTCACCGACTTTCTTAGTTCCGTGCAGTCAGATTAAAGGAGCCCAACCCCTAGTCCAGGGAAGAGACTATAACTCTTGGTCTCACCTAGGCTAAGCATGAGAATACCCTGGAGAAATTTTCCAAAGTTCAGGTGACAAGTCCACCCTTGTACAGAGCTGCCAAATCAAGAGTGTAGAACAGGTCGGTCACAGTTAAATTGACCTCATATATCAAAATTTAGATCATGAATGGTGATAAAATATTACTGTTAAGCAGTTCTGATTAAAATAAGATTGGATTGAGGTTAAAAGATTATGTCACGCTTTTTGTGTTTTGACAGTAATTCCAGTTCAGTAAGTGCTATCATGTCTTTCCTTTTATTAGGATCAGATTGAATTCGAAGCCAGATTAATCAGTGTTAGGTTATTATTGTTTGATTTTTTTAAAGGTGATTTTGCTATCTTAAAATATTCACATAAAGATGGCTGGCCAGTTAGCTCAGTTGGTTACAGCATAGTGCTGATAACACCAAGTTTCAGAGTTCAATTCCTTTACCAGCCAACTGCAAAAAAAAAAAAAATTCACATAAAGAAACAAGGCAATTTGAGAACACTAGACACAAGGTCAGATCTGCAAAGAATTTAGACAATGCACATATCAGATTTTAAAAGTTATGCCTACTATGTTTAAAGAAGTAAACAACAAACTTGAAAATATTTGTAGGAAGAGGAAACTATAAAAAGTGCAGATTTGAAAGATACTCAGAAAATGTCTAGAAATGAAAAACATAATAACCATAATTAAAAACCAAATGGATGGATTTAACAGTAGATTAGACCAACTAAGAAGAGAATCCATAAACTGGACAATAGAAGAAATATGGATCAAAGAGACAAAAAGACAAAAAAAAATGGAAGGGAGATTTAGCAACTTGAAAGACAGAGGGGGAAAAAATGAAAGACACCTCCTTAGAGATTTTTAAAAACCCAGAGAATCCCATGATAAATAAAATAGAAATCCACACTTAGATATATCAGAGTGAAACTTCAGAAAACCAAAGACAAAGAGAAAAATCTTTTTTTTTTGTCTTTTTGTGGCCAGCCTGTACAGGAATCAAACCCTGGACCTTGGTGTTATCAGCACCACACTCTAACCAACTAAGCTAACTGGACAGCTGGAAAGACAAAGAGAAAAATCATAAAAGCAGCAAGAGAAAAGGGATAGATAATGAAATGATATATTCAATGCCAAAAGTGAACAACTCCCAACCTAGAATTCTATTTGACATGTGTGTGCAGATATCCATCTATCTATACATATATGTTATATGTAAAGAGAGAGAGAGAGAGAGAGAGAGAGCCTTCATGTATGAGAGCAAATACCAACCTTTTTGGAATAATAAAAGCTTAGAGAGAGCCTCACCCAAAGAAATTTAAAGAATATATTCTAACAAAAGATAGAAGGTCTAATAAACATCAAAGAGCAAAGGGGCAAATATGTAGTAAATTTAAATGATCATTGACTCATTTAATAAGAATAATTATGTCTTGTAAGTTGTATTTTGATTTTTTTCTTAAAGCAGGATACTATTAAAATACCTGACAATAAAAACATAAAAGTTAGGGGGTGGCTGGTTAGTTCAGGTGGTTAGAGTACAGTGTTATAACACTGGAGTCAAGGTTTCAGATCACCATAACCAGTCTGCTGCCAAAAAAATAAAATAAAATGAAAATTGGAAGAGAGTAAATGGAGTTTAGTTTTCGAAAGGTCTTGTATTCAGAAGGAGGATAGAGGTGTTGATTAAGTGTGCATATTGAAATTTCTATAACAAACAGAGTGTATAATTTCTGAAGTAATGGAGGGAGAAAAATGGAATTTCTTTTTTTTAATTAACCAAAAGAACACATAAAAAGAGAGTTTAAAAAAACAGAACAGGCAGGACAAATAGAAAGCACAAAATAAGATGGTAGCTTTAAGACTAAATTTATTAGTTCTTTTATTAAATGCTCCAGTTAAAAGACAAGAGATTGACACATCAAATAAAAACAAAAAGCCC
>NW_007727573.1:316034-318640 GCF_000696425.1 Galeopterus variegatus
AAAAAAAAAAGTAGGGGAAATGCCTGGCATGTTTACCAATAGGAGTCCCCTCCCTTTTCCCGACTCCTTACCTTACATTTCTTTCTCCCACCTGCCATTACTGGCCACGCCAAGTCTCAGGCCTTGCTGGAAAGCTAGATGCTTTATCCCTTTAAATCCCTTTCTGGAGGCTGGCCAGTTACTTTAGTTGAGCGCGGTGTAATACATCAAGGTCAAGGGTTCGGATCCCTGTACCAGCCAGCCGCCAAAAATAATAATAATAATCCCTTTCTGATATATTCCTGTCAACCCTTCAGGAATATTTCCCACAATAGTGGGAAGTAGAGTTTCTCCTCCCAGCCTCCCTGTCTGGCCTCTTTCTTCTTTGGGCTTTTAAACTTGAGAAGTCCCAAGGGCTGGGCCCTAGGCAGCCATCTCTTCTTCCTCCAAGTCTTAACTACTATTTTCTGCTAATGACTCAAAAAAAAAGCTAGCTCCTGCCCTGACCATTCCACTGAGCTCCAGATTTACACATCTGGGCTGGCCAGTTAGCTCAGTTGGTTAGAGCACAGCCTTGTAACACCAAGGACATGAGTTCAGGTCCCCATACCAGCCAGCCACCAAAAAGGAAGAAGAAAAAAAAACATATTTACACATCAGCTGTTTAGTTGGCTTCTCTATTTGGGTGTCCAAGACACACATCAAACTTAACATCCAAAAGCAAATACTTGCTTTCTCTCCATAAATGGACTCCCTCCTCCGACTTCTCAGAAAATGGCACCATCAATGTCCACCCATTGTTGAAAGAAAAACCTAGGCATCGTCCTTGATTTCCTCTATCCACTCATATTCCACATGTCTAACTGGTAGTTCTGTCACAAAATATTTCAGCCTATCGCTTTGTCCAGCCCCACTACCACCTACCCAGTACAAGCCACAGACGTCTCCTCTGCTCCTTGCTTCTACCTCTGTACCCCTTCATCCATTCTCCAACCAGCTGCTGAAATGGCTGTTTAAATATACAGACCACTTTTTCTCTCTTCCCTGCTGAAAGCCCTCCGGTAGCACTTTACGTTAGTGTTAAACTCATCACCCTGGCCAGGCAGGCCCTCCACGAGCCATCCCCTACCTACCTCTGTCCTGTTCTCTCCCTGCTCCCTGCAGTCTGGCATCACTGCCCCTCTGCAGTGCTGCTCCCCCAGGAGGCCCTGGTTAGTTATCCAGGGCTCAGCTCAGATGGCACTCTCAAGAATAGCCCAAACCCTCAATCACATCACCCTATTTGATTTTCTCCATTGCTCTTATCAAATGATGCGTGTTGTTGTGTTTTGTTAATCGGTGGTAAGCCCCCAAGGGCAGAGTCTTGTTCCTACTGTGTCACCAGCACCTAGAACAGCCCCAGCCCAGAGCAGGTGCTGCACCATTGCACTGCCTAAATGCCCATCCCACTAGCTAGCAGATAGCCATGGCTTTTGTTTGGTAGCTTAGTAGGATTAGAATTAACCACCCTGAAAAGAAGGATATAATATGTCAGAATGTTGTCTCCATCCAGTCATCATTTTCAGTCAGCAAATTTGGTTGAAATGCCTGTACCAGAGATAGTCATCTGTCCAGCAAAGAGTTGCTGCTTTTCCTCTGAGTCCCAGACTGCACTGGGGCATTGAGCACAGCTTCCCTCCAGCCCTGTGACCACACACAGGTTTCCTGGTGGTGGGCAGCAGCAGCAGCACAGCTTTCTCATAGTGCCAAGTTGGGAGCCACCAGGCTCAGAGGAAGAGAAATATAGGCTTGAGCTTGGCTGCTGCTATCCGTCTAATCAAATTGAAGGTCATGGAGAGCCTTGATTGGAAACCACGTGTTTTTGTGATTTGGAGAGGCATGAATAAGGGACCAGAGAAAATAATTTTCTTTCTCCAAAGAATCTATCTCCAAGACCCCCAAGAGTCACTCTTTCAGAACCAGCACACCCGTGAGGTGATATGGGAAGAAAGCAGTGGAAAAGAAAGTTAATTAAAATCACCTTCTTATCAGTCTGACCCTCGAAATGTTTGTAAGTTAGATCCTCTTCCAGAGGCAGGTAGGCAGTCCTGTGCATTATGGGGCAGATTGCTTCTTTCAATTGCATTTCTCAGGCCAGAAAAGTTCCTACCTCACTGCATTGATCCCGGAGCTTTACTCAAGTCTTGGGGTGCTTCTTTTGCCTGTTTCTTTGTGGTGCTGGGAACTGAAGTTTACCCACTTTCCATCCCATGTTTGTGCTGCACTGAATGCTTTCTTGGGAAACCAGATGCTGGGTTTGCTCAGAGCAGTGTAATCATTATGCAGCCCTGGAATGTCCTCAGTTATGTATACAAGAGGCCTCACAGGTGGTCAGCCACAGGATGACCCCATGATGGAGCTTTTGGAGGTCAGCACACCATTAGGCCTTCCCACCCTCAAAGCGCTCTCTGACCGTTTGGCGAGTGAATTCCCAGACACTAGGTACTAACATATTCCTTGGTGGCATTTTCTACCCTTCTTTTGTCCTCTTCTTCAATTTCTCCCTCCCCCTCCATTGGCCTGGATTTCAAGAAAATTGGTGGCAGAAAAGTGATTTGGGTTGGAACATCCAAAAGATGTCAGATCCT
>NW_007727573.1:319070-323712 GCF_000696425.1 Galeopterus variegatus
TCAAGAAAATTGGTGGCAGAAAAGTGATTTGGGTTGGAACATCCAAAAGATGTCAGATCCTGTTGTGTCTAACCTGGTTCTGAAAGGAAAAACTAGAACATCCCTTAGGTTCTTGATGCTATTAGCATATCTTATTAATGAAAGTGAAGACCTGCTGCCTCTTAAACGGGCCACAAAAGGCAATAGTAGTAGAAAGAGATGATGTATCCCCCACCCCCAGGCTTCCCTGTGGGCTGGTCTGACCCAGGCTGGGTCCCCAGGAGAGCTGTGCACAGGCCAAAAAAGCACCAAGATGGAAAATGAGCAAGAGCCATGATTCCCATTGCACTTGTCAGCAGGTGGGTCTGTTCTGGGACTGCAACCCACTTAAAGTACCTGAAAACTTCCTGAGACCCAGTTGAAATAGGTGAACACTCAGGTCACCTTGGAGGAAGTGGCCTTCCTAACAAGTTCTTCCCTTTTTGGAGCATCTGGTCTTTTGATCTTTGTTCCAGTTGTCCTGCGTTCTGAGGCTCTGTAGTGATAGAGTTAGGTCAGAAAAGGGAAGCAAGAACTCCATACCCCATAACAACTCTCATAGCTGTTTTTGATTTTATTGTTTTCAAAACACTTCTCACAGAGTTTCATTGTATTGTCAGAGGGATATTGTAATTTTTATTCTTGTTTTTGTGTGGGGTTTTGAGCGGCTGTGGGGGGTGGGGGGTTTGGCGGCTGGCTGGTACAGGGATCCAAACCCTAGACATTGGTGTTAGCACCATGCTCCAGTCAACTGAACTAACTGGCCAGCCCTATTCCTGTTTTACATAGAAGAAGAAAATAAGACACAAAAAATTAAAGATCTTACCCAAAGTCACACAAACAGTAAATGTCAAAGCCACTCTCATCCTCGGCATCTCTTCTGTCTCGGCAGTGGGGGAGCCCATGCCCAGTGGAAGTTTTGTTCATGGTCAGCTCTTGGCAGTAAACCAAGGCCAGCACAAGGATCCTGTTAGTAGCTGCAGATGGCTGTAAATGGGGAATAAAGTCACCAGACCTGTCTTGATGGCCTTTGTCTGGGTTGCCCTTGAGAATTCAATTGCATCCTGCACATGTTCCCCTCGTTGCTGAAGGCCTTCCCCAAGCCTGAACTCTGCCTGCACCTGCCTGTTTAGGGCCCAGCTGGGCTTCACTCTTGATAGTCTCAAGGTCAGCTGGACCCAGCACAGCTTCTGGAAACCTGCAAGGCCTTTATTCATGCTCAGTGAACATGTAATTTAAGTATCACTTCCTCTTCTTTAAAGGAAAGTCAGGAAGAAAGACCACAAATGCTCGAAGCTGCATACTTCCTCCTACTTCCTTCCACCTGATCTCCCAGACAAGAGCTGGGAGATCTTTATTGAAATACACCTGAAATTCCTCATGCACCCATGGGCGAATGACAGCACAGCACAGCACAATCTCATGCAGAGGTTTACCCCTTTTTTCTGCTGGCACTTCTAGGGGACAGAGCACATTGTTGTCAAAACACTGATTCCCATGGTAGCGAGCCTCACCCAGGGCCAGTGGGGCTGGGCTAGAAGGATGATTGATTGTAGTGAGAAAAAGCCTCTTGGTCCATTTTGTTTACTAGCCCCCACTTGAGAATCACAGGTCTGTTGTAGATGGGAACTGAATTTGTTCTGTTTGTGTCTACACTTCCCCAGTCTCCCCCATTTTCTTTCTTTAGCAAAAGGGGTCCTGCTTTCTTGGCCAGGGAATCTGAAGTTCAAATTTAACTGGACGTCCTGTATTTTTACTTGCTAAATCTGACAACTCTGACCCTGAGGGCATGTATCAAACCTAAGAACAGGCTGTGTCATTGTGTTTCCAGCCATCTGGCATCATCAGTGCTTTTGACACAGCAGCACAGTTCCTGATCCAGACCAGGTGATGGTTACTAGTTGCTGATAACATGCCTGGAGACTTGGACTATCTACAGTCCTCAGGACTCTGGTGGAAGGAAGCTGGCTTCCTAAACTGATGGCGAAAGCATTGGCTACCATTTTATTGAGCACCTGCTCTGTGCCAGGCATTATGTATACCTATTTCATTTAATCCTCACAAAAGCCCTTCAGAGTAGAGACACTTAGCCTTTTTTAAAAAATAGATTAGGAAACAGAATTGGCAAGGTTATGTGGCTTACCCAGAGTCACACAGCCAGGAAATGACAAAATTCAAACTCAAAGCCCTCTGGCGTCTGAGTCTGTACCTTTCTGACCAGCACTCTGCAGTAAGGGCTAGGGTTAGTGGCCGCAGACTTGGCTGGAAAGCAGGTGGAATGGACCGCACTTCACAGGGTGCTGCTGGGAGGGAAAGGAGGCCCTGAACTGAGCAAAGAAACACAGGTTCCTGAACCTGGTAACATTCTCGTTATAAACATAACGACCTTGTAATGACAGATGCACATTTTCCACAGCTCAACAAAAGAAAAATTAGAGCAGAGATTCAATTATGTCTCCCATTTTCAATGGCAGTTTTGCTCTCTCGGTAGATTAATTAGCAGCGGAGATCTCCTCCCCCCAGGCAAATCGCAGCACACTTTATGGCCAGAAGGTGCATTAAAATGCAGCTGTGTCTCATTAAGCAGCCAGCCTCGCTCCCTGCAAGTGAGCTTGCCTACTTCTGTCTGTGCGTCCTTGCCATCATGCCAAAGGAGGGAGGGCCAAGGAAACCTTGTTTGCTGAACCTGCCTCCAAGATTAGGGAGCAAAATGCCACCCTTTTAAGGGGACCCTATATGTGGACCACAAAGGCCCTTAATCTCATTCCCTTAGAGGAATTTAGGGAAAGTCCTCTCCTGTCATCTTAGCAGAAGCAACCTGGCCCCCAACTGGATGGAGGACGCCAAGGAGAAGAGAGAAGGATGAGGAGAAGGAAAGAGCTAAAAGCAATAAATAGCCTCTAAAGTGTGTGTTTTATGTACTTCAGCTCACGTCACCTTCACTGCAGCCCTATGGGTTGTTTTATTATCTTATTCCCCTTGCAGATGCACATTTTTCATGTTGGGGTTTATATATGCAGGATGCATACCTCTCTCTAAGGCTAGGAAATAATGGCATCATCATGTGTCTCTGAGGAAAACTGAGACTCAGATGTTCAGTCCTTGACCAACATTGCCCAGTTAATGTGTAACTGAGCTAGGATTTGAACCTGTGCTTGGCTAAGCTCTGTTCTTTCTTCTTCCCTTAAGGTCTTGTTACAAAATTGCAACATTTTCCTGCCACCAAGCCCTAATGTACCTTCCCTTTGATAAATTGTTGCAGTCTCCTTTGCATTTTATTTTCATTCAGGTCTGAAGCAGAAACATCCTTGTTTAGATAAAATGTGAGTGGTTTGGATGTTACTGAAAGTCATGGGCAGTCACTCTGAGCATCAGCTATGTTACCTGTTTGCATTTGCTGCAACCCAGTTTATACCCAGGGGTGAGGGTACAGTGCAGGGGAGACACTTTCTCCTACTGGATTCCGCTGACTTTTTTTTTCCATCTTCTTCCAGGTACATTGAACGGAAAGCATTTCTAGACCGAGTGGATCACAGACAGTTTGAAATTGAACGAGATCTCAGGCTGAGCAAAATGAAACCTTGACATTATGGGGAATGTCAATAGCAGCTTAATCCTGTTTACAATGTGAGCTTTTTGTGCATCTGTGAAGTATTTCCAGTGTTTCTCACCAACTGTTTCCCAGCAAGGTCTTTTTTCCTACAACGAAGTTCTGTGTATCTTGATTTCACATGGTTTCATTCATTTTACTTTTAAAAGTTTGTCCTTAAATAAATAAGTAAAATAAAAGTTGGTCCTATGAGAGGCTGGTGGAGATGATGGGTTCCCAAACCTTCCCTTTATTCTGCTGCAGAGTCCTGCCCAGGCCAGGCCAGCACGTTCCAGGCCTGTCCAGGCTGGCAAAGGTCCTGTCATCCTTGGCCCGGATACCTAAGGAAGGAGGCTGACTAGCATGTGTGGAATGCCAGGTCCCTAAGCAGTTTGTTCTCAGTTCTGCTCGGGCTTCTCTCCTGACCTCTTCTGTCTCCTGAAGGGGATTCCTGCTGATACCATGTAAGGCTGAAAATAAGGACATATTATTACTGATTAGGGATTTTTTTCTCTTCAGCATTCCTCTTCCCAAAGAAAAGTCAACTTCAGATGTGTTCTCACCTCAATAATTCTTTAATTTTTGGTCTGTCAAAGAATATTCTTTTTTTTTTTTTTTTGTCCTTTTTGAGACCGGCCGCACTGCGCTCAGCCAGTGAGCGCACCGGCCATCCCTATATAGGATCCGAACCCGCAGCGGGAGCGCTGCTGCGCTCCCAGCACCACATTCTCCCGAGTGCGCCACGGGCTCGGCCCTGTCAAAGAATATTTTAAAGGACTCTTTCTTTTTTACATTCCTTGAGAAAATTTAAATTCCAGACTTCCTGATTAGAGTCAGATGTTCCCTACGGAGAAACAAGCAAGAGAGTAACGAACAAACCTTTGGTGAAGAGAGAAGTGGGGGTAGAGACCATTTATGTTAATAAAGCATTGAGCCCCACAACCTGCTCCTGGGGTATGTATGGGGATGGGGGCGGTGTGTGTGTGTTGCCCAAGAAATGAACAGGTTTTGGTGAAGGTAGCATTCCAAAGACTG
>NW_007727573.1:324029-325428 GCF_000696425.1 Galeopterus variegatus
CGCACCGGCCATCCCTATATAGGATCCGAACCCGCAGCGGGAGCGCTGCTACGCTCCCAGCACCACATTCTCCCGAGTGCGCCACGGGCTCGGCCCTGTCAAAGAATATTTTAAAGGACTCTTTCTTTTTTACATTCCTTGAGAAAATTTAAATTCCAGACTTCCTGATTAGAGTCAGATGTTCCCTACGGAGAAACAAGCAAGAGAGTAACGAACAAACCTTTGGTGAAGAGAGAAGTGGGGGTAGAGACCATTTATGTTAATAAGGCATTGAGCCCCACAACCTGCTCCTGGGGTATGTATGGGGATGGGGGTGGTGTGTGTGTGTTGCCCAAGAAATGAACAGGTTTTGGTGAAGGTAGCATTCCAAAGACTGGGATTCATTCTCTGCTTGGACCTCTACCAGCTATGTGTGTGACCTTGACTACAGGTCACTTTTGTGAGCCTCCATTTTCTGGTCTGTAAATGGTATGAGTAACACCGGTACCTCAGAGGGTTGAAATGGGTTAGAGACTGACCTGAGGGGTATGAGCTCTCGTTTATGGCAGATCTCCCCATCCAGGCCTCTAGTATTTGGTCAGAGTTCATGGCAACCAGGACCTGATTGTCAGCACTAGATGGTTGTACATCATGGATCTTATTACTTAGAAAGGTAGTTTACAGGCTCCTTTAACAGAATTGTCTGTTCACATTCACTCTGAGAAAGGATTCTAGAAGTGGTAATAGAGCATTTCAGGCCAGTGTCAGAACAGGTGGCCTGTGAGATCTCATTTATGGTCCTGCACTGGGACACAGGAATAGAAGAGGAAAGTCCTTTAACCTAAGACCAGTCAGCATTTTGATCAGGATAGGACACCCAGACCTGCAGGAGGTAGCAGCCTAGATTCGAGATGAAGTCCTGCCGGGTGGCCCTCTCTGGTGCATCATCCATTAATCACTGCCCTATGGATGACTATTCCCCTGACTTTTCCCTGGAGTTCTGAGTGCCTCTAGCATTCCATTTCATACAGTACCTCTTAGCAGCCAGTGGATCAACAGTGCATGCTCTGGCTCCTCTCCCTGTTTGAAAATGATCTGGAGGACTGGCCCGTGGCTTACTCAGGAGAGTGCAGTACTGATAACACCAAGGCCACAGGTTCAGATCCATGAAAAAAAAAAAAAAGATCTGGAATTTTATAGAATAAATGGTGCTGAATTCATAGTAAGTTAGGGGGGTTCTTTTTAGCAAATGTTCACACTTTTGAATCCTAAGGTTTTGGTTTTTGGTTTTGAGGGGTTTTTTTGCTTTGTTTTTTGGTTTTTGTGGCTAGCCTAAAGCCTAAGATATTAAAACAAAAGCTGCAAGAGCATGCTGGGTTCATGGCACAAGTGGATTTGCTGTTCTTGGTTTGCTTCAAGG
>NW_007727573.1:326895-327688 GCF_000696425.1 Galeopterus variegatus
ACGTGTATGTGCACACATCTCATCTTACAATGAGACTTTTAAAAGTAAGTTTCAAAGCAGACTTTCATTCATGTCTCACTGGCCACAGCTGGGTCATTGGACCATATCTAGCTGCAGGGGAGGCTGGGAAAGTGAGTGTTTCGCATTTCCAGCCTCTGTCATGGAGGACAGGGAGGGAGGAAGTTAGGCGCAGCTGATAGGTCAGCAGCCAGTCTACCTGGCACACTCAGTCTTTGTCATAAACCAACAGGCTTTTCTCCATTTATTCTTTAAAATTGTCCCAGAGGAGTGGGTAGGGTTAGAGATGGAACAAGATGGGCCATGTGTTGATAATTGTTGAAGCTGGATGAGGAGTATATTAGGTTCATTATGCTATCCCCTCTACTTTTATATAGATTTGAATTTTTCGTAATGAAACATTTTTAAAAATTGTCCCAGAGAGGGAGAATTGAGCACGGTATAAGGAAGGACTTTGAGGTGCTCCAAGCTATCTTAGGAGAGCAGCAGCCTTCCGAACCCCGCTTCCCTACCCTGCAGGGCTGATGGTGGCCGGGAATGTAGTAAAGGACCCTGGTCTAAGAAGGAGGTCCTCTCTGCCTCCTAGATCCTGTGTCTGTTTTAACAACTTAGAAACCAAGCTTTGCAGATTCTGTGTCATCTCATCTTCTCAGACTCTGAGGTGCCTCCTCTCTCCCCTTATGTTCACTCCTAGCTGTTGTGGATCCATCCAGTTCGAGGGTCCGAGGAACTAACCAGTAAGACAGTCCTTGGACATTGGGAGCAGGTCTCTTTA
>NW_007727573.1:328475-329877 GCF_000696425.1 Galeopterus variegatus
TATTATTTTCTCTATCTCTTCACATCGACATTTAGTGAAAATTGATCTAACTCCCAAAGGAAATGATGCCCCTTTGTCCAGGATTTGGGAATCATCAACGACAATGTTTGCAGGAAGTGGAGAGAATGAGTCAGTGCTAAGAGGCAGTTTGGCAGCCCTTTTCTGGGTACAGTGCTTGTCCCTTGCTATGGCGGGAATGACTGAGAAAGATGTTGAAGGATACCTTAACTGGTCCTGAGGAGTCCAGAGACTCCCTGGGAGTTGAGTTTCCTGGCCTTGCTCTTGCCATCAGTCCTTTGTCTTCTCCATGTCCCCAGGTGGGTGTGTCAGATTTCCAGGGCATCTGGTACCTTCTCATTACTGAAAAAACTGCCCTAAAACAGTATAAGTTCAAAAAATAAAACAAGCCTCTTTCTGTGCTCTGCTCACCTATTTCCTGAGGAGCGCAGTGCTCTAATTAGGAACTCTGCAGAAGGTCTGTAGGGGATAAAGGGACCAAATTAAGCACTAAGTCTTGAGTGAGCTGCATACTATTGGAGCTAATGAGGAAGAACTGGACTGAGAGCCCTGGAGGACACTCGGCCACATGCCTGTCTTCATGAGAACTGTACCGTATGGCAGATTAGCTGTCGTCTGATACCACAGAAGGGCGAGGAGCAGAGGGGAGTGACAGTACTTCTGGCACCCAAGCGGGACCAGGAGGGCCAGCTGATAGGCTGTCCAGGTGCTATGCTGCCTCCTGGCATCAGCAGAACGGGGGTGTGGTTGGTGTAGCAAGATGTAGTATATAATGTGTAGTTAGCATGGCATGGTGTGTCGTCAGTGTGATGCAGTTGGTGTGGTATGGCGTGGCGTGGTGGTAATGGCCTAGAACAGGCTGTCAAGGGTGTAGTGTTCTGCCTTTTGGTATCAGTCCTTAGGCAGAACTGGAATCGCTCAGGCATGTTGGATAAGACTCATGACTTTTTTAACTACCCAAACCCAGATGTAAACAAACAGGAATTGGTATGAGAATGGTGGGCTCCTGAGGAAGGATCAGAAGCTCTTAGCTTTATCAACAAATGATCAGGTTGTCCCGTGGGCCAGGTGCTTCTTCACATGTTATCTCATTAGATCCTCTCCACACTTTTCAAAGAAGGAAACTTGCCTGAGGTCATCCAGTGAAACAGCCAGTGGTCACACTCACATGGCATGACTGGAGGGCAAGAGCTAGGAGTAGGTAAGACTGAGCCTGTCATCACCTTCTGGATTCCAGTGCCATGTTGGAGGATTCCTGTTGGAAAGGGAAGACATGACTGCAAGGGGACAGAAGAAGCAAAGGTTGAGGAGTTGCTTGCAGTTGAAGAGAATGGCAGCTGACACACTTTGGGGCCAAAAGTGTGTGTCAGAGCACACCAAGGAC
>NW_007727573.1:330862-332491 GCF_000696425.1 Galeopterus variegatus
GGGTGGCCATGCCAGGGATCCTGAGGGTGAGAAACTAATGTAATCTGAGGAGAGCACCATTAGGTCAGACACTGTGGTGGACATCCGTCTCTAACCTTCCTACCTCTGTGATCCAGCTAGTTCCTCACCCTGAGTCTCAGATCCCTTGTCTTCAAATGGCTGCTGAGAATGGTTAATAATCCTGCTCTGCCAACCTCACAACCTTTTATTAAAGGAAATACACTGTACAGGTATTGTTACTATAATTAAATTGTGCACCTGGTTCCTCGTTCCCCAAGAAAGCCAAGCTTATGGGAGTATACATTAGTATCCCTTTGAAGAACACTTTGGCCATGTCTAATAACTCTGGAGCTGTACCAGCCCATGACACAGCAGCTGTACTGGGTTTACATCCTGTGGTAGCAGCAGGACATGCACAAGGAGGCAGGAGTACTGGTAATTGTAAAAACCTGCAAACCATTGTACAGGAGGACAAAGACAAAATTCTATACCCTCCTAGGGTCTCCTGCGGCTCCTAAGAATTAAACTCACATATGACAGATTAACAGGAGAAAAGCCCTAGTTATATCATTTTACGGACAAAATTCTATACCCTTCTAGGGTCTCCTACGGCTTCTAAGAATTAAACTCACATATGACAGATTAACAGGAGAAAAGCCCTAGTTATATCATTTTACATGTACATAGGTGTCCTCACAAGAAATATGAAGACCCAAAGACACAGAGTTGAACCCTTATATACCGAGCTGGGCAAAGAGTAGTAAGCTGTGAAAATGTGACAAGGCAAAGGAGCTTGGACCGGTTTAGTTAATAGGGCAGAGAAGTGACTAGGAAGATATGGGTTAGTTTAACAAGGTTTGTTTGGTATAGATTTGTGTCAGCCTTGACTTCCTGTCCTTGGTCATAATGTCTTTCCTTCTGGTATAGGGAAGGACACACTTCCCATGGGAATTTCATCTCCCGCTTTTAAGAAAAAGAAGAAAAGTCAGAATGTCCTTCTTGCATCTGCTATTTCTCAAGTTTCTTTAACACAAAATAGTCCATAGCCCAGAGTGGCATATTTTGGGGTGGCATGTTCTGAACTCCTTCACAACCCCCACCCCAACTGGGATAATGGATCAAATGTGAAATAGTCACAGAATGGCTTATGATCTGGCCACAAAATAAAACGAGCCAGGGCCAAATGCATCAACACAGATGAGCCTCTTAAAGCAGCATTGACGCAAAAAGTAAATTGCAGAGACCTAACATAGGGCCCTAGTGGTACAAGTTTAAAAACATGCAAATATAGAGCTGAGGGTTGCCCAACTTTGTGAATGTACTAACCACTGAATCGTACACTTCAAAATGGTTAGTGTTATGTTCTGTGAATCTCACCTCAATAAAAAAATTTAAACACGTGAAAGATACTGTATATAGTGACAAACACTAAGCTCAGCATAGTGAGCACCTCTTATGAGGGAGGGAAGGCCATATGATCAGAGAAAGAAAAACAAAGCTTCATTTACAGGCGTGGTTTTATATCTTAAATTGGGAGGTGGGGACACAGATATTTCTTACATTATTCATTATCTTCTATTTATCTGAAATATTTCAAGATAAATTGTTTTGTTCTATTTTTTTTTTTTT
>NW_007727573.1:333946-352420 GCF_000696425.1 Galeopterus variegatus
CTCCCCCCCCAGTGCAGCCACATGGTCGGATTGCACCTGCCAGCCAATGTTGCAAAACCTGCCAACTCAGCTTCCCCTCACCCCCATGGCCTTGACAGATGAATGCACAGAAACAGGACATGAACAGGCCATATGTTAGGAAGTTGCTGTGGCAGGCCTCAACTTGTTAGATGCAAAATAAATGGTTCCTGACCTGGATA
The DNA here is from genome assembly GCF_000696425.1 of Galeopterus variegatus. NCBI lineage: Eukaryota > Metazoa > Chordata > Mammalia > Dermoptera > Cynocephalidae > Galeopterus > Galeopterus variegatus. The sequence goes on from NW_007727573.1 coordinate 334,147, forward strand.
AATGAGCTTGAAATTTAAAGACACCAAAATGGATTAGAGTCCATGTCTGGTTTTCTGGTGGAAGTTATGGAGCTGCCCATCTGCAAACTCTGACCAGTATCCCGAGCTCTCCCAGGCCCATGTGCCCCAGCTGTGACTTGAGGCTACTGTGGGTGCCCTCTCCCAATGGGAGGTGTGGCCAAAACTTCTGAGGGTGTGGAGGAGCCTCACTTGACCAAGCCCTCCTCTCCCAGGTCCTCTGCAGGAAGGACAGGAAGCTACCCTCTGACCTGCCCTGCTGACCTCTAAATGATTTCATGGCTTACTTCTTCCACTGAACACATTTGCATTATAACATGGGCCTGCTGGAGCTTGAGGCGCCCTGGCTGACAAATGGAAGACATTTTTTGAGCTCTTTAGGTGCCTGAGCATGCTGTCTGGGGCAGAGTGGACCCTCTGTGTCCCAGATACCCCATTAGATTGCCTCCTTTTCACTGCTGTCTCTAGTGGGCTCACAGTTCTGTTACAGCTCTGCCATCGATCTCCTTTATTGATATTTGAATTTGAGGCTGGGGGTCCTAAGACATGGGGAGGGGAACCTGCCCATCCTCCAATCATCACCACCCCCACACCCAGCCCTCCTGTACCAAAAGTATCTGTGTGTGCCCTTGAGCCAGCTGCAGACAGAGGGGCTAGAAATTATGAGAATAAGCATCATTGTAAAGGCTTCTTTTGTCTTTACAATGCAAGTGATGTTTCCCAAAGAACTGTAAATACCTCATGTGAGATAATAAAAATAAATATTTGGCTTTTGTGTTCCTGTCACAGAGCTCCTAAAATCCTCGGAATTTACTGTCTTTTGTATTATAATGAATGATCATGGCATATCATGGGGGAGCCTTAGATAGCTTCAGGATTGAGGCTGGTCGCCAGAAAAACCAACCATGTGATTTGGCGGTTAGAATTTTCAGTCCCTGGGCTGGCCGGGTATCTCAGTTGATTATAGCATGGTGTTATAACAACAAGGTCAAGGGTTTGGATCCCTGTACGGACAGCCACCAAAAATTTTTTTGAAAAAAGAACTTTAGCAGCCCCTCTCTGACCTCCAGGGAAGGGAGGGGCCAGAGATGGAATTCAATCACCAGTGGCTGATGATTAATTGATCATACCCACGTAATGAAACCTCCATAAAACCCCCTGAACAACAAGGTTCGGGGAGGTTGGTGAATACATCCACATGCCAGGAGGGTGTTGCATCCCCAAGTCCACAGAGACGGAGGCTCCTACACTCAGCACCCTTCCAGACCTCGCCCTGTGACTCCTTCATCTGGCTGTTCATTTGTATCCTATACAATAAACTAATAGTAAGTATAGCACTTTCCTGACTACTCTGTTAGTGGTTCTTGTAAATTATCAAACCTGATAGGGAGAAGAGGTCATGAGAACCCCCAAATTTGTAGTCAGCTGGACAGAAGTGTGGGTAGACTGGGCACCCCATTTGTGGCTGGTGTCTGAAGTGAGGGTAATCTTGTAAAACCAAGCCCTTAATCTATGATGTGTGGCCTAATTCTGGGTAGTTAGTGTCCGAGTTGAATTGAATTGGTGGACATCCAGTTGGTGTTGGAGAACTGTCTGATGTTCGGAGAAACCACACACTCCACGTTGCCTAACTGCCCTTAAGGCCAAACAACTGCCACAGGCAAATGTGATAGGAGTGTGATGTAGTGGAAGACACCCACATCAGACACCCAGACTCTAATCCCAGCCCTGCTGACCAGCTGGGGCCCTTGGGCACATGGCTTGGCCCTCTGCCTCCCCGACCCCATTTCTGCTTCTGTAGAATAAGGAGATGCATTAAATAATCCCTGGGATTTAACACTAGGAATCTGCATTTCTAACAAGCAGCAAGGTGACTCTTAGACACTCCTTTGAAAACCACTTATAGCCTCCTTACCTGTAAAAAATATATAAATGCCTCCAGCTGTGTATTTAGGGAAATTACATGGTCCTTTATCCTCGCCACTTCAAATAATTCAAATTCTTAAACTCCTGCCGCACCAGCAAAACCATAATGAATAAGCAGAACATGGGCTTGTTCCCTCTCTGATGTCTGCTGAGACTCACCTGCAGAACTTTCTCCTACTTTTCAAAGTCTTTGGAGCCCCAGGAAAGAGCATGGCTGAAGTCTCCTTAAAGTTGTTGGTAACTTAGAGAAGCAGTCAAAATCAGGCTTGGGAAGCAAGCGAGAAATTCAAACAAAATCCACCCAAGTACCAAAAAATACAGCTGAAGAGGCAATACTTTGCTACAAAGTTGGCAAAAGATGGTAAGACCCAGGTGCACACAGACACACTCACACCAGCTAAGTCGAGTTTGAAGCGAGTCAGCTAGGCTGCTCTGCAGCCTGGAGAAGACCCAACCACCAGACTACAACACTCCTGTCAAAACAAGCCCTGGACAAGGCAGATTCTCCCTGCTCCCACCAGCTCAGCCAGCTTGGGGCCTACCTGCCAACCTGAGCTCTGCCAACACTAGGCTTTCTTCCCTCTTCACCCCCTTTTTTTTTTTTTTTTTTTTTAAAAAAAAGATGACCGGTAAGGGGATCTCAACCCTTGGGTTGGTGTTGTCAGCACCACGCTCAGCCAGTGAGCGAACCGGCCATCCCCATGTGGGATCCGAACCGGGGGCCTTGGTGTTATCAGCACCGCACTCTACCGAGTGAGCCACGGGCCGGCCCCTTCACCCCCTTCTGATATACCCCTTACTGTTCCTCTGATTGTAGAAGGAATCTGTTCATCGTCTGGAAATTTAAAAGCAGAAAAATTAAAGAAAATTTAAATTTCCCATAATCTTACTAACAGAGAAAAGTACTATATACACTTTGGGATACTTTCAGTCTTTTTTTTCATGTGTTTTTCATATCCTTGCTTAACATAATATACTGTACCTGTGCAGTTCAATACAGAAGCTACTAACCACATGTGGCTATTTCAATTTAAATTTTTAGGGTGGCCAGTTACCTCAGTTCGTTAAAGCATGGCCTTGTAACACCAAGGTCAAGGGTTCCAATACCTTTACCATTCAGCTGCCAAAATAAATTAAAATTCAATTCTTCAATTGCACTAGCCAAAGATTTCAAGTGCTTTAAGATTTCATGTGTTTAGTGGCTACTATATTGGATAGTGCAGGTATAGAACATTTCTATCATCACAGAATTCTATCAGAACATGCTGGGATATGCAGTTTTGTTCTTTTTTTTTTTTTTTTTTTTTCCAGCTGGCCGTGTATCCTCTTTTTTTTAACCTAAAGCCATACTTTGAGCATTTCCCCCTATACTCAAACATTCTTTGAGAACATGTTTTTTTGGTTGTTGTTTTTGGCCCCTGGCCCGTACAGGAATCTAAATCCTTGACCTTGGTGTTTTAACACTGCACTCTAACCAATTAAGCTAACTGGCCAGGCCAAGAAAACATGATTTTTAAGGGCCACATAGCATGCCATTACCTGGTTGTATCATAGTTTATTTTACCATTGGCCATTTAGGTTACTCACTTTTGCTATTATCAATAATGCTGTGGGAAAAAAAAAAAAAAAGGGCCGACCCCATGGCTCACTCGAGAGAGTGCAGCGCTGGGAGCGCCAAGGCTGCAGGTTCGGATCCTATATAGGGATGGCCAGTGCGCTCACTTGCTGAGCGCGGTGCGGATGACACCAAGCCAAGGGTTACGATCCGCTCACTGGTCACAAAAAAAAAATAATAATGCTGTGATCCCTTGCCCTCGGATCTTTATCTACATCCCTGGTTATTTCCACATCACTTCTACAAGTAGAGTTTTTGTGTCAGAGAAGGTGCATATTTTCAAGGCCTTGAAACAGAATGCCCAATTACCTCCCAGAGAGGTTTCTTTCACTCCAGCAGGACAGGTGTGCCCCTCTCCGCTTATGAAAACTCTCAGAGAAGAAAAGATTCAGCAAGGAAGCCCTATCTGCCTGTCTCTGAAGCAGCAAGCCCAGTGCTTTGGGCAAGACCTGCCTGAACTAGAAGGAGGATGGCCATCCAAGGAGCAGTCTGGACTAAATTGTCCCGGAGTTCCAGAACATTCTGCCATATCAGCCCAGGGCTCTCTCTGTGAAGGAGGCATTTGGACAGGGCAGGGCTACGCCCCAATGACCCTTGATTCATCACAAGCCCAGTTTTGTGGCACATTCATCTGTGAGTTGCTCTGAACATTTTCTGGTTCCCTTTATCCTGTCACCTCTCAGGGCAAATGCATTCTGTTCGATTAAGAGGTGGGGGTTCACTTCACTCTTGTGTTTCCCAAGTGGTTGTGGGGTTTGGTGAGCAGGTCCACGTTTGCCTTGTTCACCGTTCACGACAAGGCAGCCTCTGATCTCAACTTCCCTCTGCCATTATCTTTCCAAACGCAGGCTCCTCTTCCTGCCGATGATGTGCCCGGCCCCTTCCTCATTTCAGTTGCCCACCTTTATCTGTGCTCTGCTTCTACCACGTCTGTCTTGACTTGGGGCAGTCAGACCTGCACACAGGATTCCAGATTTGCGGCTCAGGCCCCAGGCATCAATTCTGGCACAACTCTTTGTTTTGTAATTTTGGCTGTTTCATGCAGGCTCACTTTTGCTCTATAAAATAGGGGTGCCTCTTGACAAGTATGAAGCAGCAGAGACTGAGCTTGTGGCAACCTTTCCATTCCCTGCATCCTTGGACAAGACGGAGCTCCTGGCCCGGAGGATGGCATGGTGTGAGAGCTGGTGCTGGCCTGGGTTTCTGTGCTGACAGGTGGAGAACTGGTCTCTGCTCTCAGCTACACAGGGCCCCAGAGCTGGACTTAGGCCACTGGAGGCTGGCGAAGACTCCTTCCCTGTAGATGAGTGAAGGGATTATCTGGGAGGAAACCATTGAAAATTCACATCCTGGGCTGGCCCGGTGGCGCACTGCTACAGTGCGCCGCTTGGGAGCGTGGTGGCGCTCCCGCCGAGGGTTCGGATCCCACATACAGACCAGCCGCTCACTGGCTGAGCGAGGTGCGGGAGCAACACCGAGGGTTGCGATCCCGTTGCCGGTCCCGGTCCAGTACGGGCGCGACACTGAGGGTTGCGATCCGTTGCCGGTCACGAAAAAAGACAAAAAGGAAAAAAAAAAAGAAGAAAGAAAATTCACATCCTGCTCAGTTGCCTGAGACACTGGTCACAGAACAGCACCTGAGACGTTCAGAGCTCCTCAGGCAGCTGCCCTAGTCTCTGTCCATGCTGGGTCATGACGTTTTGTCCCCTCTGGCTGCTGGCTGGCCCAGGAGGTTGCTGCATCCTGTTCCCTTGCCTCACTGTGGCTGACCTATGTTATTCAACAGCCATAACCAATGGGTCTGGAGGCCCAAAGAGGAAAGAAGTGAGCCTGCCTTTGCTCACCAAAGTCACTTTTCCCCAAAAGGAAGGGTTTGTCATGGGCCTTCTCCCTGGAGGGGAAAGAACTAGAAGTCAGAAGACCTGGGTCTTAGCCCCAACTCCAGGAGCCTTGGCGAAGCCCCTTCCTTTCTCTCTGGGGCTCCTTCCTGAGCAGGGAAGGGTTTGGGCCGAGCCACCTCCCCAGGGTGTCTGGGAACACTGAGTGGGCCCTGCTGCGGGGATGCTAGGAGCCCGGGGGAGGGGGAAGGCGATAGGAAAAGTCTAGAATCCCATCCTCACCCATTTGCTATACCTAGGACCTTTCTGCAAGCAACCTGAGGAAGAAGAAATACCCCAGGTACACCTAAAGGGCTTGTGAAATCAGCAGGGATTTGTTTTTGGCAGCTAGCTGGTACAAGGATCCGAACCCTTGCCTTGATGTTATCAGCCCCACACTCTCCCAGGTGAGCTAACCAGCCAGCCCTTGACAGGGATTTGGCTCCTTAAGGGCAAAAGAATGTGAACTATAGACTCTTATCTCTTTGAACAGGATATAGGAGGTAATGGGCCCAGACTCCCTTTCGCAGGTACACTATCCCCAGCTGCTGGGAGGGTTGGCTGCTGACTCACAGCTGCCCCTTCTCTGGAAAACTGCCCTTGGCAGAGTGAACTCTGCCTGGTCCTGAGAGGTTACAACCCACACCCACCCCAGGCAGTGGTCCATGTGAATCTCACCCTGGATCTAATAGCCCAGCCCTCTTGCCCAAGGTGGGACCAGTTCTTTGATGCAGTTTACACTCTGCAGTTCCCTGGGGACCAGGATGGAGCTGGATTCCAGCTGAGGGCACCAGGCCCCTAGGCAGCTCCTTCCCAGTCCACTGTGGCTTTCTCACTCCCTTCGCCACAAGAGTGCTCCCTCCAGAAGCTGCTTTCACAAGAATCCTTATCTCAGGCTCTCTTTCTGGGAACCCCAACCTAAGACAACCTCTATGATGTCTTGCATATGTTAGGCATTCAACAAATATTTTCTGAACAAAGTTTGTTTTTATAGGTAAAACTGAAGGCCTGAAATTTACATACCCATGAGGCTTAGCTGAAGTTAAAATCCAGCCAATAGATGGGCCGGCCCGGTGGCGCACTGCTACAGTGCGCCGCTTGGGAGCGTGGCGGCGCTCCCGCCAAGGGTTCGGATCCCACATACAGACCGGCCGCTCACTGGCTGAGCGAGGTGCGGGCGCAACACTGAGGGTTGCGATCCCATTGCCAGTCACGAAAAAAGACAAAAAAAAAAAAAAAAAAAAAAAATCCAGCTAATAGATATATTAAAAGATTCAATCTAACTAAAAATCAAAACAATGAAGATTAAAACAATGAGATACTATTTTACAGTGATCACATTGTGAAAAAACACATAAGTTTTTATTTCCTATAATAATACTGGGAGTGTGTGTGGAGAGGAGGACACAGAAGTGTGAATTGTACACATTTTCTGGAAAGCAATTTTGCAGCATATATTAAAGTCCTTTCAAGGGCTGGCCAGTTGGCTCAGTTGGTTACAGGATGGTGTTATAACACCAATGTCAAGGGTTTGGATCCCTATACCTACCAGCTGCCAAAAACATTTTTTTTTTAAGTTTAAGAAAAAGCACTTCAAAAAAAGTTTATAACCTGTGTTATATATAACCCTATGTTATTGCAAAGTAATGGGATCCCAAAAAAAGAAAAAAAATATCCTCCTTGAGAAAGGAGTTTTAACTTCCTAAAAGGAGAGACCTCACTATTTGGATAGATTAAAGTTGCTGCACTGGATATGGGGCATAAAGAATAAGTATGATTTGTAACAATGAATATGCTAATAAAAAAAAGTGGCCACCTGTTTTTATGAGTTGTACTCTAGTTTTATTTTATTTTATTTTATAAAAAAGGATGACCCAGGGCCGGCCCAGTGGTGCACAGGAGAGTGCGCCGCTTGGGAGCGTGGCGGCACTCCCGCTGAGGGTTCGGATCCCATGTGGAGACCGGTTCCCGCTCACTGGCTGAGCGCGGTGTGGGCGCAGCACCGAGGGTTGCGATCCCGTTGCCGGTCCCCAGTACGGGCGCGACACTGAGGGTTGCAATCCCATTACCAGTCAGTAAAAAAGACAAAAAGAAAAAAAAAAAGATGACCGGTAAGGGGATCTTAACTCTTGACTTGGTGTTGTCAGCACCACACTCTCCCAAGTGAGCCACAGGCTGGCCCTTGTACTCAGTTTTAAACTTTGAGGAATTTGGTGCCTTTTTGTTATTTATTAAATGGATCACTACTTTGAAAAAATTTCTTACTTTTGATCCAGTAATTCCATGTCTAGGAATTTATCCTTAGAAAATAATTAAATAGTGGAATCGGCCAGTTAGCTTAGTGGATTAGAGTGTGGCCTTGTAACACCAAGGTCAAGGATTCGGATCCCCAGACATGCCAGCAACCAAAAATAAATAAACAAATAAAAGAAAATAATCAAATTGTGGAGAAAGATTCATTTATGGGGACACTCATTTCAGTGTTATTTGTACTAGCCAAAAATGGAGACAGCTGAAACTTCCACATTCAGAGAATGGTTAAATCAGGTGTAGAAATTCTGTAAAATGACCACTTATTTTACGGCCTTTGAAAACATGTTTTAAAAGAACATTTAAGACATGAAAAGATGCTCATGATATGTGAGTAAAAACAGCAGGAAATGTTTTCATTTCTTTTTATTTTTTAGTGGCTGACTAGTACGGGGCCTGTGGTATTACCATGCTCTAACCGAGTGAGCTAACCAGCTAGCCTGTTTCCATTTTTAAAAGTTATACATTGAGGGCTGGCTGATTAGCTCAGTTGGTCAGAGCAAGGTATTGATAACACCCAGGTCAAAGGTTCAGATCCCATACCAGCCAGCCACCAAAATAAATAAATTAATTAATTAATTAATTAATTAATTAATTTAAAAGTTATTCATTGAGCCCCTAATATTTGCCAGGATGGTTTCTGCCCTCATGGAGTTTATAGCCCAGTGGGGAAGAGAGTTATTAAGTAAACAAGTAAATATACAATATAATATCAGGAAGCAATAAATACCACAAATAAGAATGGCTCCAATTTACCGATGTTTTCCCCAGGTACCCAGACCTGTTCTAAGTGTTTTACCTCAATTATGTCATTTAATCTTCACAGCAGACCTGTAATGAGGTAATATTTCCATTGTGACAAAAAGAAAAGTAGGGTAAGGGGATAGGGTATGATCAAGGTAGTCCACTGAGCCTCCAGCACGAAAGGCCTGAGAAGGTGACCGTAAGCAGACCTCAAAGGAAGGGAGGGATGAGCCAGGAAAGACTTTGGGGGAGTGTCGAGGGCAGAAGAGCTGTGCAAAGGCCCTGGACAGGAGGGCGCCAACTTGAACCCAGTACCCGAGTGGTCCGGGGTTGGGTCTGAAATGCAGGCGGGGACTAAGTCATGAAGGGTTATGGTTCTCAACCTGGCTGCACAGAGAAGCATCCCCCTGGGAAACTTATTATTTTTTAAAATATAGATGGCTGAGTTCCACCGCAGACTCATTTAATCAGAACATCTCTGTCCGTGTGTTTCAGAAACTCCCCAGTGATTTTCTTTTTTTTTTTCTTGGCCGGGGTGCGCTGGCTGTGCAGGGATGTGAACGCTTAACCTTGGTGTTAAAAGGTGGCACTCTAATCAACTGAAGTAACGACCAGCCCCTAGTGATTTAATGTGCAGCCTGGCATTGAGAACCACGGATGTAAGGTTTTGTAGAATTCTGTCTGGGTTTTATTCTAAGTGAGAAGAGAAGCCATTGGGGTTTCAGCAGGAGAGGGACATGACTTAATACGTATGTATTTTTTAATTATTCAGGGGCATTGCAGAGAAGAGGTTTTAGGGGCAAAAGTGAAGGGTCGTTTGGAGGCTGTTGGCTTGGTCTGATGTGGCTTGGACTAGGGTGTAGCCGTAGAAGTGTGAGGGGCAGTCAGATTCTGGATCTACTTTGAGGTAGCATTAGCAGGACTTGCAGATGGACTGGGTACCAGGTACAAAAAAAACTTCTCCCCGGACCACTGGGAAGCTGGGTTCTTGGAAAGGGGTTGAGTATCTGGGAATTTGGGGATTTGTTAACTCTCAAAATAATGTCTGCTCAGCCCAGACTCCCTTCCCCCCATGCCCAAATTTCCACCAGGGTACAGGTACCCAGAAGGAGTCTGATCCTGATGCCTTACAATACCTGGAGAGATTAGTTAAACGAGGGAGAAAAAGATACATCATTCTAAGGAAACAGAAGTGGATCCCAAGACAGCTGGAGCAGGACCCGGGTCTCCCCCATGCCTTCTTAGCACTCTGCACAACTACCCCACTGCACAGGTATTAGTCCATTTCTGTTGCTTACAACAAGATATTTGGAACTGGGTGATTTATAAAGAAAATGAAATTTATTGCTTACAGTTTCTGAGACTAGGAAGTCCAAAGTCCAAGGAACACAGGTGGTGACAGTGATGGCAGAGTAACACATTGCAAAACTGGTGGAGCCGAGAGAGCAGAGAGAGACACTAACCTCAATCACTCTCCTTTTAAAGCCCTCCAAACCATGCCCTCCACCACCATTTTTAATCTATTCACTACTGCATGGTCCTACAATTTAATTACCTCCCCAAGGCCCCATCTTTCAATTACCAGAACAGGATTTCCCAACCCCTTAACAGTCACAGTGGGGGTCAAGTTTTTGGAGGGACATTCAATCTAAGGCAGCAAAGGAGAGGAAACTGAGGATCCAGAGAGGGGTGACTTATCCAGGTTGTTCCTCGGAGTATGGCAGAGCCAGGGTTGAACAGCCCTCCCCACTGGGCTCTGCTTCCTGAAACCTTGTTTTATTTCTCCCCAAGTACAGATGGGGCCCAGGCCGCTGGACTGTGGGGAGGGAAGCCACGGTCCACTCTGGCTTTGCTTCCCAGAGATGCCCCTGACCTCCCACTCATTGTTCAAGTTCCTGTTCCGGCGCTGCCTCTTCCAGGAAGCCTCTGCGAATCCTCGGCAGGCTGGGAAGGAAGGGCTTGTAACTCCGGCTTCCTGTTGGGGTGAACCTCCCCATCAGTATGTATCTGGGCCATAGACTGGCGTTCATGGGGATGTTGCCCAGTGGGGCAGGATGCTCGCAGTGAGCATCACTCTGTCCCATTCAGGTGGCCTAGCTTCTGGAAAATGTGCAGCCGTTTCTAGAACCTTCTGCCAGACATTCTTTCTGTACCGCCTCCAGCACGCTCATTAGTCTCTCCTCTGCTCAGCCCCATGGGGAAACACAGGGGCATCCTCAGGGAGGGGCAGGCCGTCTGCTGCTGTAGGAGAGCAGCAGAAGCAGAAAGCCCAGCCCCGGGCCAAGAAACGCAGGCCAGCAGGCGTGAGGATGGGGAGACCGTGTCAAACTGCGATGCCCACAGCATCCGCCTTGAACTGAGTGCTTCCTGTTTACCACACCAGCTCGCTATGGTCTATGTCCAGGTCCTTCCAGCGCCAAGTGACCTGGAGGCCACCGCCCTGTCCAACTCTAGGGTGAAATAGTGATGTGCTTCCTGCAGCTGAGATGCCCCACTGCTTTATCAATCCCCATTTTACAGATGGGGAGAAAACATGCTTAGGGAGTATAAATACCACGTGAAGTTCACACAGTAGGACTGGAACCCAGGCCAGCCCCACCACCCTGCCCTGCCACTGCAGGTCAAAGGTGACAATGAGCCTGGGTTCTTGCAAAGTGCAGACCTCGCTCCCTAGTACAGTGAGGTCCTTCCTGTTTTCACAAGGATCAGTCTTACTCCCAGGGAGCAGCAGATTTCCCCAGTCACCACCCCCTCCACTGTCACCCCCTGACAGACTCTTGGCCTTGGGCAACATCACAGACCAGCTGAGGGGGGCGCCTGGCATTCCTGCCTCTCTGAGAACATGAAACTGCTGCTCTGGGGACTCGCACTGGTGACCCCAATGTAGCAGTTCCTGTTTTGGGCTCTTTAATAATTTAGAGAATGTATACTATTCAGCCAGGCGGCTGCATCTCTGGAATCAGAAACACAATGCCCTGGGAATTGTTTCCAGAGGAGAGTGAAATTCCACTTGTCACTGTCACAGAGGATGGGAGTGAGTTCCTGGAAGGGGCTCTGGTCACTGGGTGCTTGCAAACATCCTAGAGGAGCAGGGGCCAGCAGCCAGTACCCTGGGAGCCAAGGTGGGAGCCTGGAGATCTGCCCCAGTTCAGCCGTCCCATGATGGGGCCCGGCAAGTCCCTTCTTCTCTGCCTCTCGTCTGGTGGGGGGGTGAGGGGCTGCATGGATTGGGAGGGGCAGCTCCACATCCTGCCTCCATGTCTACCCCTGGGAAGGACCCTCGAAGCAGGCCCCAAAGGGTCCATGGGGAGCTTTCCAGGGTGGCTGGCAGTTCCCAGAATGTGATAATTGCATGTTTCCCTAAAAAATTGTTCCTAAAAAAAATTACAGGCTGGCCCGTTGATTAGCTAGCTCAGTTGGATAGAGCATGGTGTTATAACACCAAGGTCAAAGGTTCAGATCCCTATATCAGCTGACAAAAAAATAAAAATTTTTAAAAATTACCCTAGGAAACATGATGCTAAGTGAAATAAACCAGACACAAAAGGACAAATAATGTTTGATTGTGCTTATACCAGATACTTAGAATAGGCAAATTGGTAGAGACAGAAAGTAGAATGGAATGGTGGTTGCCAGGGGCTGCGGGGAGAGGGGGGTTACTGTTTAATAAGTACAGACTTCTTGTATAGGGTGATGAAAACATTCTGGAAATGAACAATGGCGATGGTTGCACTGCATTGTGAATGTACTTAACGCCACTGAGTCATACACTTAAAAATGGTTAAAGTGATATGTTTTATGTTATGTCTATTTTACTAGTTTAAAAAGTGTGTTTACTGTAACAAAAAAGAATTGCACAAGTAATGAATGAATTTGAGAAAAATTAGAAAATAAAAATAATAATTTTAGTTACACCAAAACCCATTCTGCACCCCCCACACCTCCCGCAAAAAAATTTAGTCTGGGAAATTCTAATCCATGAAGATTGAGAAAAGGCCTCACTCATGAACCAGCACAGTACTAAGCATCCAAAAGGCCCTCCCTAAATAGTACACAATGGTGACAAAAATATCCTACTCCCACCTCCAAGATAGTCATATCTGATATTTTGGTGTCTCTCCTTCCATACTTTTCCCTGTGCAAATATATGACAAATATAAATATGGAATTTTTATTAAAGTAGGATTCAACTGTGGGTATTATTTGGAAGCCTATTTTTCCTCACCGCACAGCACACTGTAAGCATATTTCCATGTCATTCATGATTGTCTGTGGTGGCCATCTGCAGGAGTGTTCCGTGATTTAACGGGTGCCCCTTTCTATTTTTTTTTTTTTTTTTCCTTTTTTTTTTTTTTTTGTGACCGGCAACGAATCGCAACCCTCGGTGTTGCTCCCGCACCTCGCTCAGCCAGTGAGCGGCCGGTCTGTATGTGGGATCTGAACCCTCGGCGGGAGCGCCACCGCGCTTCCCAAGCGGCGCACTATAGCAGTGCGCCACCGGGCCGGCCCACGGGTGCCCCTTTCTGAACATGGAAGTTGTTCCCAAGTTTACCTGATTATAAGAAAGCTGCAAGGAGAATCCTCACATGCATATCTTTGGACACTTGTGACTGCATTTTTTAAGATAAATTCCTAGAATTTCTGTGTCAAAAGTGTCTGTACACATGAGGGGTTGTGGCCTCATCTTGCCAGTGTGCATGCCACAGCCATGCATCATTTGCAGCTATTTCCATGAACAGTGAGAGATGCCACTTAAATTGAATGAAGGGATTCCTGTGCTGGCCAAACCCAGACATGGTGGAAGTTCAGAAGGGATTCCCATGCTGCCCAGTGGGGAAGCAGTTGTGGGGGAACAGGGGTCTCCCTGTACCACTCAGGCTGCCAAGGATTTTTCTGTCCTCTTACCCACACTGCCATGGCAAGGGCATGGTCTGCAACCAGAGGACAAGAGATGGGTCTTCGAGTGTGGCCTTGGTGAAAAACTGGGACTTGGTCCCAGCCCCAAGGAGAACCCTGACAGCAAGGCATGAGCCTCCCTGTGGTTGGCTGAATAATGTCCCCCACATATTGTGCCAATCCCTGGAATCTATGACTGTGTTACTTTACAAGGCAAAAGGTGCAGATGTGATTAAATTAAGGATTTTGCGATAGAGAGAATTTTCTGGATTATCCAGGTGGACCCAGTGGAATCATAAGGGTCCTTATAAAGAGAGGCAGGAGGGTCAGAGTCAGAGAAGGAAATATGATGACAGAAGCAGAGGTTGGAGTGACATGGGCCACAAGTCAAGAAAAGCTGATGGCCTTGTAAAACTGGAAATGGCAAGGAAAGGGATTCTCCTCCACAGCCTCCAAAAGGAATGCAGCCCTGACAACTCATTTTGGACTCCTGACCTCCAGAACTATAAGATAATAAATTTGTGATAGCTTAAGCCTCTAACTTTGTGATAATTTGTTACAGCAGCAATAGGAAACTAATACATCCCCTTTCCCAGGTCCTGAAAGCCCCACTGCCTAAGAGACAGTGGTCTCCGTCTGACCCCATCAGCCTAATGTCCTGAACATGACCCCCCTCCCTTGGAATGTCCCCCCCCACCCAGGCAGAGCGTACCCAAGGTTCTATGCATGGGGGACAGACAAGGGAGATGCCCTGCCCCAACACCCAGGGCCCACTGTTAACCAAACTGTGAAATTACCCTCAAGGATTTTGGAATCCAGACCTGCTTAAGGTCATGGGGTAAGTGCAAGGTGGTGCCAGGACTGAACCCCAGGGTCCAGCCTGGCTGACCGGTGGGTTCCTCATACATTTCACTAAGCTGAGCCTCTCTTTCTGTGCCAGTCTCACTTACCTTCCCAGGGAGAGGTAGTCATTCACACTTTAGAGAAAGTAAGAGGACATCTGGCTCTGGGTACTCCCCCACCTGTCAATGTGGTTTTACTACATAGTAGTAGCTCCACTGTAATACTGAAAACCAGGTCTGCGTGCCTTTGGCCACCCCCATCCCTGAAGGCTCCCTCCACGCCTCCTAAGAACAAGTTCAGTTCTTGCCCTGAGGGAGCTGTTTAACCATGCCTGGCTCATAGCTGTGGCTGTGATTGTCCCTGCCATTTAATAAGCAAGGAATCTGTACCAGGTTCAGTGCCCCGAACTTTACCCTCATCATTGAACCAAATCCTCTCAAACACCCAGAGAGTATTATTCTCCCATTTTACAGATGAGGAAACTGAGCACCAGGGAGGTTAAAAACAGACATGCACAAAGACATTTAGCTGGAGGCAACGGAGTAGGATTCAAACCAGGGAATCTGACTCCAGAGCCCAGAGCTGCCTAGAGATGTCCTGCAGAAGCATTTCCTTTGGCCAACTCAGACAACATTCCAAAATCCAGAGATTTCATAAAACAGTCTGGATTTCTAGATTCTCTTGAAAAATTTGATTCACCAACTGACAGGGCTCCCAATGGCCAAAGCAGGAACAATTTAAGCAACAAAATACAGAAAATAGTATTGGATTATAATCCAATGTATAAAATAAATATCCATGAGTATACACTGATATAAATCAATGAATCAATCAATAAATAATCAAAACTAACTAAATAAATAAATAATTGGGGGGAGAAGAGGCACATCTCCCTTACAGAAGAATTCCGAATAATTTATGTAGATGCTCTGCCCTCAAGGAGGAGGAGCATTAACTCCCCACTCTTTAAGTATGGGTCGTGCACAGTGACTTCAAGGTCAACACCAACAGTGATGAGTCATGTTGATGGCATGAATCCTTGACATGATGCGATGAGAACGGCACTTTACCTCCGTGGCTTTCTTCCCTGAAACCCATAACCTCAGTCTCATCATGAGAAAAACATCAGACAAATCCCAACTGAGGGGCATTCTAAAAACTCTCCGACCAGTACACCTCAAAACTGTCAAAGTCATCAAAAACAAGGGAAGTCTGAGAAACTGTTACAGCCCAGAGGAACCTAAGGAGACAAGACAACTAAATGTAGCATGGGCTCCTGGAAGGGATCCCAGAACAGGAAAAGGACAGTAGGGAAAACCTAAGAAGATCTGAATAAAGTGTAATCTGTGCTTAACAAGGATGCATCAATATTGGTTCGTTAATGGTGCCAAGTGTACCACGCTAGTGTAGGATTATTACACATGCCTGGGAAGTGCATCCAAAGACTCACTGCACTCTCTTGGGCTGGGGGCTCCTTGAAGTTCCCGGTTACTCTAGGGAGTGGGGAAAAGGAGCCACCTCCCAGCCCTCAGCCCCACCTGTGGCAAGGCCCAGGGGACAGAGGCCCAGTTTGTGTCCTGAGAGCCATGTGTGAAGCATTTCTCTGCCCAGATTTACTCTACAGCCATTTCCAAATCCCCCTCCCTCCCAGTGCCAGGAACAACAATGACCCCTGTCTCCCTGGGGTTGTGAGCCGGCGCCTGCGGGTGTGATAGCCCTGGTCAGCCCTCAAGGACCCTCTCAGGGCACTGGTGCCTGCTCAGGCAGCCCAGCTGTTGCTGCAGGTGTAAGCTGCCCATCTTGAGAACCCTAGAGGCTGTTCTCTGCCGTACTGAGGGAGTCATCCTGGGATCATTTGCAGCCTTTATGGACACCTGGTAGTGTCAGGGGATGGCACTCAGTGCCCCGATGGGGCTCCTCTGGCTGCCCCCAAGCCTACACCCAAGGTCCTGGATCCCCACCTCAGCATAAGTGAGGATTCTGGCCAGAGGGTCTCCTCTCCCCATGCTCAGGGATGAGTTAGTGATGCCCTCCCTGAGTAAGCAGCTGCCCAGGGCCTGATGGAAGCAAGTACAAGACGGCTTCGAGGGCTGGTCCCAGCTGCACCCTCCTGCAGTTCCTATTTCCCCATACCCGTAAGTGTGGAAGGGGTCTTTCCCGCTGCTCATTCTGTTCTGGCCTGGCACCTGGAGTTGGGGGAGACAGAAACAATGGGCAATAGGACAGAGCAGCCTGAGTGGGAGAGAAGGAGGGAGGCAGAGTCTGGACACCCAGGAGGAAGGCTGGGGGGTGGGGAGGAGCTCTGAGACAGCAGCGCGTGTGGCCGGGAGCCCAGGCGCCAGGCAGAGCTGCTGCTCCCAGCTCAGGAGCCCCCGTGCCAGCTGGATGCGGGCGGGTGGGCACGGGCAGGGCTTCATGCCAGACACACACAGAGCGCCCTTTGAGGAGGTGGCAGCTGTCTGCCCAGCCCCCCCAACCCCCTTGCTGCAGCCCTGCCTGCCCCCTCCAGCAATGTCTTGCTGAGCACTGGGCTGGGGACACTGAGGTGCACAATTGGGAACCCCTCTGAAGCGGTGAAGGGGGCAACCCTAATCAGTGGGAGCAGGGAGGGACCACCTTCTCAGCCCTATAACAGGCCTCAATTTCCCCTCTTTCTCACACATCTTGTACTCCCCTCATTGAGGGGACCACTGTAAGGATCTTCCTCAGGACTGTCCTGAGGGGAGGACCAAGGCTGTCCCACCCTCTGGGGAAGAATGCTGAAAGCCCTCTACACCCTAATGGGTGACCTGTTCATGGGAGATTTTGAGGTCTGAGGAGCTAGAGCCAACCTAGGGCCCCTGGGAAAATCAGCTGCTGCCTGTATCTTCTTCCTCTGCCCAGTCATCTTGGGCCTCTTGGTACTGCACACCTGGCAGACAAAAGAGCCTGTCCCCCGGGCAGCGCACCCACAGAGAGATTTCCTAGGGGCTGGAGTTCTCTGTCTGCCCCCAAGGCCCCCCCATGAGCCACAGCTATTGCCAACCAGCCTGATGGAACCGGCTCTGTCTCTCCTCTCCTGGGCGGGCAGCAGAGCTGATCTCTGGACACTGTCCTGCCCCCTCCCCGCTTGGTCTAGGTGCTTACTCACCCTCCCCAAGCAGCAGCAGCCATTTTCCTGGGTCCAGCCTTGCCCAGGAAAGGACACCACGCAGCAGGGACAGGCTGTATGTGGTGCGAAGCAGGACAGAGTGGTCAGACCCCTGGTTCTGCCTCTCAGTAGCTGAGGGATGGCAGGGCGTCAGGCTATTAAATAGAACATGGAAGCAGCAAAGTCCACCTGGCAAGGGTCAGAGAATGAGGATCAGCATGTATATGCCCATTGCTTGCAGGGACCATGTTTGGGCACCATGACAGACGTGGGACAGCTGAGGAAACTGGGGGTGTTTAACCCGGGGAAGAAAGGCTCAGGTCCCGAATGTCCGTCTGCCAGCATCTGAGGCGCTGGCCCGTGGCACAGGGATGGCATGACTGTGGGTGGGCCAATGGGTGAGGGTCACAGGAGACTGGACTCTCCCTGAAAACCAGTCCAGATCTCGCTGTCAAGGTGACCCAAGGATGGGCCCGGCTGTTCCTGGGGAGTCGGAAGCTCCCCTTCCCTGAGGTTGGGTGCAGAGAAGCCCTGGGCAGTGCCGCATGGGGGTACGGAGGATCTCTGGGCTCCCTCTCAGCTGGGGGAGGGCAGAGGGCTTCTAGAAGCCCTGCTGGGCTGACCTGCAACCGCCTTCAGCCGGGCCGAGCCCCTCCCCCGTCCGCGTCCGGACACAGGGACAGGGAACCCGGCCAGGACCACAGGGCAGGCTCCCTGCACCCATGGAGGTGCATTGTCGGGGGTGGGGGGAAGCCGGTGGGCGAACAGGACATGGCACGACGGGAGGTGGCCCGTGAAGGGTGGACAAGGTGTGGAGACTTCGCTTCCTCGCCGCGTTGGGCCGACAGAAAAACGCCGGGGTCCGGGGTCCTCGCCTTTAACGCGGCCCCCGGCGCAGGGGACAGGAGGGGGCGG
>NW_007727573.1:353029-356931 GCF_000696425.1 Galeopterus variegatus
CCTGGTCGGGCTGGGGTCCGTTCTGTCCCCTCGGCGAGCCCCCCAGGACGGAGAGTCGACAGGGGTCTTTCTTGGCCCCCGAGAAACCCCGGGACAGCTGTGCCAGGAGGGAGTTCGTGCTATCCCCCAGGGTGGGCAGGCCTAGTGGGGAGACGTCTCTGACGCTCCGCAGGAACCCCCCCTCCAGGACTGCTAAGCCGAGTGAGGGGTTGGGAAGGTCTGTCCTGTCCCCCCAGGAAACCCCCTCGAATAGCTGCCTTGCTGTGCTCCAGGTACCCCACCAGGATGGTCAGACCTGGGGCGGGGTCTGTGCCTGTCCCCACCGCTCCCCCTGGACAGCTTGGTACCCCAGAAAGGCTGATGCGTTCACTTTCCTGGGAAATTCTGCTCCTGCAGCTGAACCCTCAGGGACCTGTTACTAGCAGCTTCCTCCTTCCTGGCTGTGGGGGCTTCTCCTGTGCCAGACACCCTCTTCCTGGCCAGGCAGGCAGGCTTGGGCAGCCCGGAGGCCATGGCTCCACACTGGGCCCTGGCATCTGTGGGCATCAGGGTCTCACCTCCTGAGGGTGGCAAGTGATCCTGGCTACCTGGGTGGCCAGGCCTCAGGCACAGGCCCAGCCCACTTTACAGATGGACAGACTGAGTTGGGAGGCAGACACTCTGCATCCTGCCTGGAAGGGGCACCATCTGCATGCTGCAGAGCTGTGGCCTCCAGCCATTGTTTTTCTGCTGAGTTAGGGGCTTTTCCCTCTGAAGAGAAGTGGCCAGAGCCCCTGTCCACTCTGGCCTTGTTTCTGGAACTGCTTCTCACCTGGGGAACCCCATCCTTTTGGGAAGCAGACAGTTGGGGCTTCCTGGCAGGACAAGTAGCCTCTTAATTAACCGCTATAGAGTGTGTGGAGATTACCGCAGGAGAGCTGCTTTGTAAGTGCAAAGCGTTGTTATTATGGAATTAAAGATCCTAGCTCCTGCCTGCCTGCAGAAGCGGTAATGCAGAGTTACAGATGAAAAAATTAGGGCTTCCAGACTGTGCTGATGTGAACCCCCCTCCCCCATCTGTTCTGGTTCAGAGCATAATTGCCTCATGTTTAAAAAGAAAGACGACAGAAAATGCCTGCCAAGCGCCTGTCTTCTGCACTGCTTTCCTACAAAGCTCTGGATCTTCTCTGGCCCAGGGCATAAGGGCACAGACCAGCCATGAGCCTGTGGACACTGGTCTGAGGGATGAGGTGGATCACCTGAGCTTGCTGGAGGGCCAGGGTTTCCAAGGCAGTAGTGCACAAGGAATGACACTCTGGCCACATCAGAGCCTGGATAGGCCTCTATTTGGGAGGTCCCCATTTGATTTGGTTTGGTTGTCCACAGAACAGAGCTCTGGACGCAGAGTCTGGGATGGCACCCAGACCCCTTGCCTTACAGACAGCTTTTCTCAGCCGGGCGCCTCAATGGCCCCACCTGTAACAAGACAGGAATGGCAGGCTGGGTGGGACTTGGACAGACAGGCACCTTCATGGAGACTCGTAGCCAAGGTCTGCTTGGTCTGTCCACACCATCGCCAGCTCCAAGTCACTTCCTACCTTCTCAATTATAGCCACAGCCCGTGGGAATTTTGCAGGGGGTAGGTGGGAGTCTCACCATCTGCCCTGTACGTGGCAGGGCTGTCAGATCGCCCCACTCTCTCCTAGGGCCTTGGGCAGTGTGTGAGGTGGTGGGACCAGGAGGATAGGTTCATTTTTAGAGCAACCGTGAAATGTTTAGAAAATTGCTTTCTTGTGCTGGGGAGGCCCCCTGGGGGCTTCCAGACTGAGCTGCCTGCTCAGTCCCTGCTCTTGGAATCCAGAGTGGTGACTGCCCATCTGGTACTCAGGAACACATTTGGGTTTTTAGCACACCCATTCATTTGGTCAGTCTTTTCTTGGATGGGGCTGACGCAGGCACTTTGGCCCACAGAAATTACAAGATGCTTCAGAGCAGGGACAGGCCAGGTTGAGCTGGGAGTGACTCCCTGAGTGTTCCAGAAGGGGATGTACCAGGGATCGGCATTTGACTCCCATGGGGTTCGTGGCCCAGGGAGGGGAAGGCACCAGGGTGTCCCTGGCTCCCTCTGCTCAGAGCTAAGAGCAGAGCTTAGGTGGTGCCTGGACATGCACTTCCTGCTTGTTCTCTGACACCTGCCCTCCTGCTGGAGACCCTGGGCTTGTCTCCTCCCCCTGTGCAGGTGGGACACATTTGAAAGGAAAGTGGCTGTGCCACTTACTGCAGACCACTGGCCAGTGTTGGCATGGGATCCATGTTTAGGAGTGGCGAGATGCTGTGCCCTCTGGCACTGTCAGGTGAGAGGCGGGCTTCTAGCTTGCAGAGAATTCACCTTCTTGTATGTTTCTGCTTCTTGTTTCCTGTCAGTGAAATGGTGTGGCCACTCCAGCCCCTCCTGTGCTCCTTTATTGAGGGAGGGGTACTTTCAGGGAGTCAGTTCTGTGTGCCAGGATCTGGGTTCAGGACATCACAGGCCCTGGGAGGAAGTGTGTCCTGCCAGGATTGCAGGGCCAATGAGAGGAAGAGCCAGGGTGGGAACCAAGTCTGGCAGGATCCAAAGCCATAAAGTGACCATCATCCTACGTGGCCTCTCTAATTTGTGGGGGCTGCAGCCTGTTGAGCCGTTGACAGAGGCCAAGGCTGCTGAGACTGACCCTCAGCCTGTGGGTTTCCAAGCGCGAGTTTGTGTGACTCCTTTGGCGCCCCCGGGAGATGAGGTAGCTCGGACTCAGAGAGGCCAGGCAGCTTGCCCAGGGCTGGGCAGCAGGGTCAGTGTAGCCCTGTCTGGCTCCAGCAGTGGTTGATGGAAATCGGTGAACTGGGTTTGGCACCTTGTTGACCTCCTGTGATCCTGGATCCCCTCAGTGCCTGGCTGCCTGCCAGATGGTGCTCTGAGTGGAAGAGCTGGCCAACGAGCCACTGGGGCTCACAGCTGGCCTGGGCCTGATAGAACTGGTAGAATGGCCTCTAGAGGAGCCAGTGGGAAGTGGCAAGGTCCAAGTCCAAAGTCCTCAGCTGAGTCTCCAAAGCCTCTGCCATGCCTTCTCCTGCCACAGGGCCTTGGCCCTGCCTGTCCCTACCTCTGAAGGAAGTGATCTCCGCATCATTCCTTCTCACCACCTCTGGGAAGCCCTCCCAGCCCCGTTTGTGACTGTGCATTTATTGGTGGGGTGATTTGGTTGCTACCAGGCTCCCTCGCCAGACTGGGCTCCATTGGGGCAGTACCTGGGCTGCCTGGCTCCTCTCTCTCTCTGCTGCATTGCTGCAGCTTGCCCCTGGCTGTCTGCTGAGGATATGGCCCAGGAGTACCATGGAGCCCCACAGACAGGTGGCTGCATCCCCATGCACACCCTGGCGTCTAGGCCGCCCTCCTGGGAGCCTTGCTGGGGAGTGAGAGGGGTTCCCAGACAGGCTGCTTCAGGGTGGGGAGTGTTTTGGTGGATCAAAGGCAAGGGATCTAGAACAAACAGTGCTGGCTCTATGCCTTGTGTGAGTTACTGAACCTCGCTGAACCTCAGTTTGTTTACCTGTATGATGGGGGTGTTAACAGCACAGAGATCTTGGGGCTTTGTGAGAACTTCGTGAGGGTTGTATAAAGCTGTTAGTAAGAGGCTGATGGAGTTTGGATGTGTTGTCCCCTCCAAAACTCATGTGGAAATTTGATCTCCAATGTGGCAGTGTTGGAAACTGATTGAGTCATGGGGGCGGATCCCTCATGAATGGATTAATGCTCTCCCTGGGGGAGGGGGGGTAGTGAGTGAGTTCTCCCTCTGCTAGTTCCTGCGAAAGAGCTGATTGTTTAAAGGACCCTGGCACCTCTCTCTCTCTCTTGCTTCCTCTCGCCATGTGATCTGCTTGTACCTGCT
>NW_007727573.1:357759-361788 GCF_000696425.1 Galeopterus variegatus
TGTCCCCTCCAAAACTCATGTGGAAATTTGATCTCCAATGTGGCAGTGTTGGAAACTGATTGAGTCATGGGGGCGGATCCCTCATGAATGGATTAATGCTTTCCCTGGGGGAGGGGGGGTAGTGAGTGAGTTCTCCCTCTGCTAGTTCCTGCGAAAGAGCTGATTGTTTAAAGGACCCTGGCACCTCTCTCTCTCTCTTGCTTCCTCTCGCCATGTGATCTGCTTGTACCTGCTTGCTGCCTGCCACTTTCCACCATGAGTAGAAGCAGGCTGAGGCCCATGCCAGATGCAGCTGTCCCAGAATCGTAAGCCAAATAAACCTCTCTTCTTTATAAATTACCCAGTTTCGGGTATTCTGTTATAGCAACACAAAACGGACTAAAACAGAGGCTAAGAAGTCATAGCAGCTACTGTCGTTGAGATTATTATCTTTAACCTGCCATGGTTGGCTGGTGCAGTGTCCCACGACCCACTCCTGACTCCTGTACAACCAGCTTGGTGAGAGGGGTAAACTGGGCCAAGTTTATCAGTCCCCTGCCCCCAGGATTCTCCATGGCCTGCCCACTTTGCCTCCACTAGCTCTTTCTTTAGAGTCAGCGTGGTTCCCTGCAAGGCCTTTGTGCTGGGATAGCCCTGGCCTCTCCCCTGCCTCTTGAGCCTTGGATGGGCAGGTCCTTGTTCTCACCCCACTGACAGAGTGGCCTCCAGTGGGGCCCCCAGGAGTGCCCCCAGGAGTGGAAGCCACTGGGGTGGTACAGACCTGTCCTCGGATATGGTCTGCAGCAACCTGGTTCAGCAAGGGGCAGGCAGGGCCCTTAGAGGGAAGGATGGCCCCTACCCCCTACCTTATAGATCACGGCACCGTCAGGAAGGGAGCACAAGCCTTTAAGTAAGGCAGGTGGCCTCAAGGCTGTGAGGGTGAGCACGGGGCTGTGAGTGGCACTTGCAGTCCTGTCCACTTCCCACTGCCGGCCGAGGCTGTGCCCCCTTCCCTGCCCCCTTCCCTCTCCACTCACCTTCACCTCCCCAGATTTTGAATTGGCTTTATTTGTAGCTGCTTGCTTTTATTGCATCTTGGCCAAACCCCATTGTTTCTGAGGCTTATTCTTGGTCACTGTTTGCTGGGGCATTGTCATCCTCTCTTCAAGAAAAAGAGAAAAAGCTGGGGACAGCTTGGGGACCTTGGTAGAGGTGACGAAGGATGCCTGCTCTGGCAGGAGAGATGGTCACAAGTTGCAGCTCTAAAGTTAATCTCTTTTCTAAGGAGGATTAGAGGCTGAGGGGGCTTTTCAATAATTTTAATTTATTACTTAAACCCTGCCAAGTTCCAAGAAGAATTTGAAGCAGATTGTAAGTGGGAGACACAAGTAGTTTAGGATCATCAAAAGCTCCAAAATTCTGTAATGTATGGGGAAGGAGGAAAAATTATTCCAGAAAGCCTAGGCTGAGTAGGCTTAATTTATTTAACTTTAAGCTCCCTGACAGCCAAGGCAAAAAGGGTGACATGGTGGATTTAAGATTACAATTCCTGTTTTTGGTATTCCTAGTGCCATATACTTTTTTCTTCTGTGTTTTGTTTTATTTTATTTTTACCAGTTGAGACTCTTTTATTGAGGTAGATTTTACATGTTGTGAAATGTTCAGATATTAAATGTTGGGGTGTTTTGGGGGGGGTGTACTGGTGGG
Source organism: Galeopterus variegatus (assembly GCF_000696425.1). Taxonomy (NCBI): domain Eukaryota; kingdom Metazoa; phylum Chordata; class Mammalia; order Dermoptera; family Cynocephalidae; genus Galeopterus; species Galeopterus variegatus. The sequence goes on from NW_007727573.1 coordinate 359,446, forward strand.
TATGGGAATCCAAACTCTTGACCTTGGTGTTACAAGGCAGAGCTCTAATCAACTGGGCTAATTGTCCACCTATACAGATATTAAATGTACAGTTGGGTGAGTTTTGACTAATATAGACCCCCGTGTAACCATCAGTGAAATCAAGATCATGCATGTCTCCATCACCTCAGAAAATTCTGAAAAGCCCCTTCACAGTTGAGTGCCTCCACCCCTGTCTTAGATGTGCCTGTTTTTGAACTTTGCATAACTAGAAACGTGTAGTAGCTACTCTTTTGAATCTGGCTTCTTTCATTCAGCAGAACGGTTTTGAGATTTTCTCTTTGGTGGCTGGCCGGTCCAGGAATCTGAACCCTTGATCTTGGTGTTACCAACACTAAGCTCTAACCAAGTGACCTTACTGGCCAGTGGTTTTGAGATTTTCGTCCATGTGGTATGTATCAATAGTTTGTTTATTTTTTGTTGCTGAGTAGTGCTCCATTTGTGAATATACTACAATGTATCTCTCCACTCTCTTGCTGATGGAGATCTGTCTCTAGTTTTTGTGACTATGTATTTGTAAGTACCCAGACACTGGTGTTATATACCCTGTTTCAGTATTTTATAAAACCTGATCTCCAATCATGTTTACCTTGAAGCATGCCCAGAGTTATCTGTACCCCCAATCCTGGATCTACCAAAGTCACATGCTCAGAAAGTGGGTATGACCACAATCCTCCCTGTTCACAGCTCTCCCTGGGTATCTTAAGAGTCTGAATTCCTTTCCCCAGTTTACCTGGGAGGTTTAGTGTTTTAGGCTTTTGGGTCACCTGGATTTCTTCCAGGGCCCCTGTCCACTCCAGAGATCCTGGCTGGGAGGGCTTTAAGGAAAGCAGGAGGTAGGAGAGGATGGGACCTGTCCCCAGAGCAGACTGCATTTGTCCTCCCTCCCCAGCCCAGGTGGATTTCTGGGCTCCTTCCTCTTTCTCCCTGGCCACCCGCCAAAACACCATACCAGGCAGGCATTCCTGGTTGCCCCTGCTTCAATTCTGGGACCCCCAAGCCCAGCAGACGCCCCCCCACTCAAGAAGCTGGGGCTGGGGGGGGGGCGGGGATTATCTGAGAGCTGCTTCTTGTGTCCCTAGCCCCTAATGTCTCTCTGCTGCTCTTCACACTGGGGGAAGGACCTGGCTTGCCTGTGCTATTTTTACAAATCTTTACTGTTATTTTTTTCTACATAACGAGCCTTAGCAAAAGATTCACACACCCGTTCAGATGCCACCTCCTCAGAGACACCCCCCAGCACCTTGTGTAAGCCCTTCCTGATCACTCTGCTGTCTGCATTATTCTCCTTCTCTGTCCTTATTACCACAAATACCTGTTTGTGTCCCTGCCCCGCCGCCACATACCCTGAGTGTAAGTTCCCTGAGGACAGGGAATGTCTCAAGGCAGTATTAGTCAGGAGATATGAATGAACAAGCACTACATTACAGCACACGCAGAGATAGACCCCATACACAGCCACTCACCCCACCCCCCGCCCATCCTCCCAGTCTTGGCTGGTGGATATAGAGGCAACAGAGCTTCAAGGGAAGATTTTGCCCCAGAATCACAGATAAGGATTGGGGGAAAGTGAGGGAAGCTCAGGGCATCTGAGGTGGGGATGTCTGTGTAGGAGGTGGGAAAGCTGGGAGGGCTTGGTTGGGGGATGGGCTTACTGGGTTGTACTTGCACACGTGGTGTGGGCCTGGAGGCTAACAAGGTGGGACCGGGTGTGTGAGGGTACAGGACACGGATGTGCTGCTGGCGGTGCACACTGGGGCCCACAGCCCTGAGGATGGGCAGGGTTGCTGGCGCTGGTGATGTCTAACAGATGCACAAACTGAGGCTCTGAGAGGTGCAGTGTGTGGTTGAAGGCCCCATGGCCAGGTGGAATCATTGATGTGGCTTGCTGCTGTCCTTGTAGGCTAAACCTGGGTGAGGGCGTGGGCCTGGATCTCCTGGGCAAATGGAGCCTTTCTCTGTAGGCTGGAGCAGGCGCGGGTGGATTGCCCACCCCAGTCCCGCTCTATGGTACTGCCCAAAGAGGGAGAGAAAGCTTCTCTCTGTCCACTCTTCCTGTACTCCCAGCCCAGGCCTCCCAGAGGCACTCCTGTGACCCTGCCCGAGTGGCCAGGCAACACCCTTCTGCCCCTCTGTGAATATCTGTGGGTGTGGGCGCCAGTGTTTGTTGAAAGTGGCCACGGGCAGCAGCAGATGGCATGTGAAGTCCCCCCCCCCCCCCCCCCCCCCCCCCCCCCCCCCCCCCCCCCCCCCCCCCCCCCCCCCCCCCCCCCCCCCCCCCCCCCCCCCCCCCCCCCCCCCCCC
>NW_007727573.1:362530-366158 GCF_000696425.1 Galeopterus variegatus
CCCCCCCCCCCCCCCCCCCGGCCCCTTGGCTGATATGCTGGGGCTGGGTGCCATGGGAGAGGCGAGAGCAGATGGCCAGCTGGGGAGGCCTCTTGACCACACCCTGTCCCTCCTCACCCAGGCTGGGCAGCCAGCTGGGCTTTCTTTCTGAGGACAGAAGCTTGCCCTGTCCCCCTCTTCTCCACGAGGACTGAGCACCTATCTTCCACCAGCCTGATCCCTCCTCAGTAGGCAGGAGCCGCCTCTGCCATGGGGTGAGGATGCTCAAGTGGTATCCCAGAGTCCACCGGGAGGTCACAGTGTACACGGCCCCGACCTCCTCATTACATGTGGACAGCTGGTTGGTGGTTCAAGCCCCACCTACCTGCCAGCATCCATGGAGGGCCCTGCCAGGGGCGGGGTGGGGGTGGGAAGGTAGTTCTCAGAGGGAGATGGGAGGTGGGAGAAGAGGATGCAGAAGAGAAAGGGGGACTTGGGCCACCACGGTCAGTGCCCTTGGATGGGGCAGTGAGCCTCTGGGCAGGGCTCTAGCGCCTGGCCTTGGGCCAGTTGTGGGCAGAGCCCCTCGCTAAGGCAGGCTCCTCCCTGCAAGTTCCTGTGCTGTCTTTAGTTTTCAAATTAGAAAAGCAGCAGAGTTGTGCTGCCCCTTCCAGTTCTGTTCTTTGAAAGTGCCTGAAGGGAGAAGAGGGGGGAGCAACTGGCGGTGGGGGGCACTGGGTTTGCTGGGATCCAGGCCTGGATCTGGAGTGCAGGGAGGCTGAGTCTGTCTGCATCAAGCAGCTCCCACCCACCCCACCCCACCCCACCCCTGGGCTGTGTCTGCGTAGCTGGGGGCTCCACCTGATACTTTGGGGACTGCCCTTGCATCCACATCTCTGGAGACTGGTCCAAGGGGGATGTGGGAGGAGATGACCAGCTGAGAAGGGATTTGGTTCCAAGCTGTAGGGCCACACACCTTCCCACAGTCAGAGTCATCACTATAATGACAGATGAACCGCCCCATTGGTCACTCTACTCTCAGAGAGCAGGGAGGACGGGAAAGCCCTTTATGGCTGACAGCTCCAACACGCACCCTCAGAGTGTACACTCTGCTCTGCCTGGGGTGCTTTTCCGTGGGGACGTGCCTGGGTTGCTGGGTGGGGGGTTGTGAGCTCTGCCACTTCCTGGCCTTGTGACCTGGGCAAGGCCACTCTCTGAGCCTGTGGGTAGTGGTAGTTCCATCCTGGTCCCCAGGGCAGTAACAAGAACAGACTAATGTCAGGTGTGTGATAGCTGGGCTCACCTCTTTTCTGTGCCATTCACAAGGGTCCCTGTACACTTGCCCACGTTTTGAACTTGCCACTGTGAGAGGCTGGCCCATGGGGAAGGTGTCAACTCCCTGTTACCCTCCAGAGACATCATTTCTTCCTGTCCTTGGGGCTGGTAGCACTCACCTCCGGCCTCAGGAAATCCTCTCCTGCTGCTCCCAGAGCCATCAGCTGACCTGTCCAGCCTACTCTCTCATGCTGCTGGGAAAGCCAAGGCTTCAGGAGGGGAAGGGGCTTCTTGCCACCACATCAAGCGGGCCAATTTTAGCCTGCTCTTCTCACTTCGCTTTGTCATAAGCATTTTCCTGCATTATTTTGGTCTTTGACCCCTTTTTTTTTTTTTTTTTTCAGCCCGCCCCCCCCCCCCCCGGGGGGGGCCCCGGGCCCGTCCCTTTTTGGGTTTTTAAAAGGGGCCTTTTTTTTTTTTTTTCAGCCCGCCCCCCCCCCCCCCGGGGGGGGCCCCGGGCCCGTCCCTTTTTGGGTTTTTAAAAGGGGCCTTTTTTTTTTTTTTTCAGCCCGCCCCCCCCCCCCCCGGGGGGGGCCCCGGGCCCGTCCCTTTTTGGGTTTTTAAAAGGGGCCTTTTTTTTTTTTTTTCAGCCCGCCCCCCCCCCCCCCGGGGGGGGCCCCGGGCCCGTCCCTTTTTGGGTTTTTAAAAGGGGCCTTTTTTTTTTTTTTTCAGCCCGCCCCCCCCCCCCCCGGGGGGGGCCCCGGGCCCGTCCCTTTTTGGGTTTTTAAAAGGGGCCTTTTTTTTTTTTTTTCAGCCCGCCCCCCCCCCCCCCGGGGGGGGCCCCGGGCCCGTCCCTTTTTGGGTTTTTAAAAGGGGCCTTTTTTTTTTTTTTTCAGCCCGCCCCCCCCCCCCCCGGGGGGGGCCCCGGGCCCGTCCCTTTTTGGGTTTTTAAAAGGGGCCTTTTTTTTTTTTTTTCAGCCCGCCCCCCCCCCCCCCGGGGGGGGCCCCGGGCCCGTCCCTTTTTGGGTTTTTAAAAGGGGCCTTTTTTTTTTTTTTTTTTTTTTGGCAGCTAGCTGGTAAGGGGATTCGAACCCTTTACCTTGGTGTTGTAACACCATGCTCTAACAAACGAGCTAACTGGCCAGCCCTGAAAGTGGCCATCTTAACAGCTGCGCAATATTACACTGAGGGGCTGTGGTTTGTCTTACCAGCCCCCTAGAGTTGGGCATTTACATTATGCACCCTTCCCCCTTCTTGCTGTTATATAAATGCTGCAGTGGACATTGTTGGGCATCAGGCAAGAATAGTCCTTTTGTGCAGTGGGTCTGTACTGAAGGCTAAGACCTTAGAAAACTCAGAGAACAGGAGCGCTATCCCAGGCTTTTCTCGCCACTTAGAATCCAGAATAAGCAGGACCTCCCCCACCTCCCATGACACTTTAATGGACAAATGAGAACCACTGTTCCCATGTGCTGGGCCCACCATATTCCCTGCACAACAGCTATTCCAGGCCATGGGGGGTTGGTGACATCCCCTTCAGCCTGTGAGCTCATCTTCAGCCTGGAGGAAGGTGCCAGGCCACTCCTGGGATGACTGACAGCTGTCCAGAGTGCCTGCTGGCACCCGCCACACTCCTGATATTTCCCTCCACCCAGCAACACCCTGTCCCAGCTCCTCATCCATGTGTACTTGTGCATGACCACCTCTATTCCTGAGACTGGGGCAACCTCAGGTTTCCTCACCCAGTCCAGCCCTTCCCACCACGGCCACCTCTGAGGTCCATCCCAATCAGCACATATATGGAGGGGCTCAGCACCCCTCCACTCCAACAGGGCTAAACTTCAGCGGGTGGGGTGTGCTGGGCCCCCAGTGCTGAGCTGGGGGGTGGTGGGTGCTTAGATCTCAGCCTCCTGTCCTCTTGGAGTCTGATTGTAACATAAGTCTTTGGCTTTCTGAGGCTGGAGTGCCACTGTCTCTACATTTCCTTCCTGTCACAGAGTAGTCAGGGTGGGATGAGGTCTAGCAGCCTCACCATCCCTTGCCTGGCTGCCAGCTCAGTCCCTTCTGTGACTGGGAACATGTGGGATGAGACAAGGGCTGGTAAACTTGGTATCAGTCTCTTGTCTGTAAAATGGGGCTCATGGTGAAGCCCGTTTTGCAGGATTGCTGTGGGCATGAAATGAGCATGTGGTCGTGGAGTCCAGGCACGGTGGGCACAGAGGCAGTGCTGGCTACATGGGACGGCACCCTTGTCAGTGCTCACTGGCAGTTGGAGGGCGCAGGAGGCTGGATTGAGAGTGGGGTGAGGTTCTGCACCCTATAAACTCCAGCCAGAGCTTACCTAGTGGTTTACCTCCCCCCCCCCCCCCCCCCC
>NW_007727573.1:366595-368815 GCF_000696425.1 Galeopterus variegatus
CCCCACCACAGCTACTCCCCCTTCCCCAACACAGTGGGGAGTAGACCCTGGGGCCTTGTTTCCAAAGCGGAAATGCCATTCTGGGAGGCACAGGCTGGAGGGCCGGGGGGAGTTTAAGTGGAAAAGGAGCAAATTTTTGAAATGCCTGTGCCTGAGACCAGTTCCCCTCCCCCGCCTCCCCGCCCACACCAGAGCCCCACCCCCAGTGCCACTGTAATCCAGCTCCACAGAGAGAGGGGGGTTCTGCCTTTCCCCAAGGTCCCAGCCAGCCTCCTCTCGGCATCCCCCGCCCCCCACCTTGGCCGGCTAGGACAGAGTAGGGCCAACCCTCTTGAGGTCCAGGCCTTTTGTGTCCCCACTCATCCCTGCAGAGACCTCCTGCCTGGAGCCCTGCCAGCAGGGTACACCCCTCCCTACAGAAGTAGAGACCTATGGACAATCTGAGGACTCCCTTCAGTCCCCAGCACAGACAGACACTCATGCATGGTCTGTCTGGTTCAGACCTGCTCCCTGGGGGCCTGGGGTGCCAGCCAGGCCGAGGAGTTGGTGGCTGGACAGAGTCAGGGTATAGGAGGGGCTGGGGCACAGCTCTGGGGAACAAGCAGGAGGGGGTGCTCCAGACAGTGCTTCCCTGAGAGCTGGCTCCTCTTCTGTGGGGAAGGGGGCTGTTCCTAGGGTGACAAGGGGTCAGTTTTGGGGAGGGCACATGGTCTTGGCTAGTTGTGCTGTTCCTCTGGCGAACTCTGGGTCACACTGCATCCTTTCCCACTGCTTCTTACCCACCCCTCATGCTGTGCATTCTGGCCAGTGGTTCCCAAGCCAGAAGCTTAGGGGAAATGCAGATGTCCAGTTGTTCTGGGGGGGGTGGGACCCAGGAATCTGTTTTTTAACAAGATCTCCAGAGGACCAATGAACAGCCAGGCTTGGGCCACTTTAGCCCAGCCCCTTCATTTTACAGATGAGAAAAGAGTCCAGAGAGGGAAAGGGCCTGCCCAAGGTGGCACGTCTGGCCAGGGGCTGAGCCCACATGTCAGATGCCTGTCAGGTGGAGGTCCACTTTGGGCTTGTGTGGATTTTATAAGCCATGCCTGAGATTTCTCTGCTGGGGGGAGCTGGGTCTACCTCACTGCTTCCTTGGCACCATGAGCTGCCTGACGGTATCCACATGCCCAGCGAGTAGTCCAGGATTGTTGACTGAGTATCCTGCCTTGTCTGGTGCAGGTTCCATCCTCGATCTCACTGCAGACCACTGTGCATCCCTGAACTGTGCTCTGGGACTTTGGCACCAGCTTATGCTGCATGGGAGGACAGTCACTGACCTGCAGCCTAACAAGAGGGGACTCAGGATAGCCAAGGCTGTCCACTAAGTTTCCATGCAGTGGTTCTTCCTCCTGCCTCATTCCCAGCATACACACCCACTTCATGTTGCTGAAACAGACGAGTTGGAGCAGGACTCAAGAGGGTACTGGGCACAGGTTTTAGGCCTGGACACAGCTGACTCAGAAAAGGGGGTGGGGCAGGTTTCCTAGGGCAGAACTGAGATGGTGTGTTTATTGGGGTGGGGGTGGGAGTGCTTCAGGGGGGCTGGATTCAATTCAGTGGAGAAGGCAGACAGATGGCAAGCCTCTTGTCCTGGGTCGGCTGGGGCCAGGGTCACATGTGGAGTACGACAGGATGAGCCTTAGCTCTGCTTCTCCTGGGCTACAGGGGACCAGCTGGAGTCCTCAAAGGTTACCGGAGCTCACCAACCTCTATGCTTTGAGTCTTCATTTCCTGGGGACCCTACATAGTAGGCCTGTTCCAGTATGTGCTGCGGTGTTTATTATTATTTTCCTCTCGGCACGCCCCATCCCCTTTGCTTTTAGATTCAGATGAGTCAGACGGCCCGATGGACACGCGTGGAATGCCCGGGGATCGGTGGGTGGGGAAGGCGAAGTCGACTTGAGGCCGGTGTCTGGGGAGATGGGGGCTGCAGATGCCCAGTGCGCTAGAGGAGGAGGAGGTGAGTTTTCCCAGAAGGGGAGGCGTTTGCATAGGCCTTCGAGGAGGGGCGCGTACTCGCCCGCGGTGGAAGGCAGGACGTGCCTTTGCAGGAAAAGGGGTATCTGGTGCAGTAGCCTTGACGCCCGGCAGCGCGGCGGGGGGCGGTCCCACTGGGCGGGCGCCTGGGCAGGCGGCTCATTTGCATGGGGAGCCGCCGCGGCCAATGGGCGCCCGCGG
>NW_007727573.1:369590-391517 GCF_000696425.1 Galeopterus variegatus
CTGCCGGCCGCCGCCTGCTGCATGACCTTGGGCCTCTGCGCCCTGCCCCCGAGCCTCAGTTTCCTCGGCTACGAGGGAGGGGTCTGAGGTCCGTTGACGTCTTGACCGGGAGCTTCCAAGCTGAGTGGTGGTCCATCTGTCTGTCTGGGAGTGGAGGCTGCCCACCGCGCCCAGGCTAGGGGTCGAGGGCCGGGCGAGCAAGTGCGTGGTGTCGGCCGGGAAGTCGGCGCGGCCGGAGCGCCAGTCCGCGGCGGGTTAATGATTCACCCCGGCCCGCCGGCGCTGGATTCCGGGAGCGGGAGGGGCGCTCCTCGGCCTTTACCTGCCCTGGTTGCTAAACGGCTGTAGGGTTTGGATCCTGGCGGCGGGAGTCCAGGGCCGCACCACGACCCCACGGAGAGTCGACAGGAGGGGTCCGGGCTCCGGTTCTGCGGCGTGGACTTGGGGACTTTGGAGCCCACTGTTGGGGTAGCCCCTGCTCCGACAGCCCGAGCTCCCAGCTTGTCGCAGCTGTGCCAGGATGAGCCCAGGACCATGCTGAGGGAGTTGGGGAAGCGAAGATTTGCTGAAGGCTGTGGGCGGGCGGGGAGCGAGGGCAGGTTAGGGCCTCGGGGGATGTGTGGGTCGCGAATCAGACTGGGGTCGGCAACTTCTTTTCCCAACCACAAAGCTCCCGTACTGGTCTTGAGAACACTTGGTTTTCTTTCCCCCCACCCCACCGTGAGAAAGGGTCTAGGCTGGGAGGCACTCCTGGGGTTTTCTGCGGCTTTGGTCATCTTTGCAGAATGAGCATGGGTCAGTCTCTTCCTTGCGGATTTCAACCAAGTGAAGAGATGTTTCCCTTCACCCTGGGCTGTGAGACACTCCTTCCTGTGCCCATTTCCTTTCCCCCAGTGGAGAGCTGGATGGTGGGAGGCTGAGGCTGGCAGAGCTAGAGGAGCAGGTGTGGAGGATGCCTGCAGGACCAGGGCTTAGGCGCAGGTGGATCTTATAGGGAAAGGAGCCCTGGGGAGGAGCTGCTGGCTCACCCTCTTGGCACCAGCAAACACTGCTCTGGGCAAGGAAGGAGCCCAGTGAGAGCTGGGTGGAGGTGGGGCAGGGCACCTCTGGGTTCTGCCAAGAAAGTCACCTTCGGTTGTGGGGAGGAGGATTGCATGCAGCTTCTGGCCATTACTGTTTGTGCTGAGCAGGAGCGTTAGTGCTGTGGGCTGGTACCATCTCCCCCGGTTTGGGCAAGGGATTGAAGTAAGGGCAGTGTTATTATGGCATCCCATCTGCACAGGAATAGCTGCACTGCACTCTAGTTATATGAATGGTACAGATGGGGAGACTGAGGCACAGAGAGGGACAGTCTGTTGTCCTCACCGAACTGGATCGAGAACCTAGTATCCTAGCATGACCCTGTGTGCTGCACCATGTGTATCCCTTGCCCATCTCCTGTCTGGGACTGGGGGAACTCTAGTCATTGGGGGGCTGCCGTGCTCTACTAGACTGCTAACTTGGTGGGACCCTTCTGGCTCCAAGGATGTGCCTTTGTGGCCCCCTTCTAGCATCCATTGTTCTTTTAGGAGGTCCCACCACCCTTTTCTCTTGAGCGTGGACAACTTCTTCTGCCCATAGGAGCCCACAGCCAGCAGGGGCAGCCAGAACCTACCAGCAGGGGAGGTGTGCTCCCCGGGAGGCTTCTTGGAAGAGGCAGTATTGAAGTCAGTCTTGAAGTGTGGGGAGTGGCGTTGGGTGATAGGGATCCAAGCCTCTCCCTGATAAGGGGCTACAGGGTGGTCTCCCTCCAAGGGGGTGAGACTCTACCCTTGATCAGGCCCTTTTTGGCCTCTGAGCACTGGGGAGAGGCCCTGGCTCCACCTTTGTCTTGCTGTCCTAAGTCCCATCTACCTCTAGGTGAGGAGTGGGGTGAAGGGTCCAGGCCTGGGGTGGAAGGAGTTTAGAGGCTGGGGGGTGGAAGCGGCTCCACTGGTGTATCCCATAAATCAGTGGTTTGGTACTTTTTTTTTAAGCTGGAGAATGTCACTTTTTGTGACATTGTGTCCCTTTCTGTTCCTGCTCAGGCAGATGGTGTTGCATTAAGGGCTGCTGAAAGTTATTTGGTACTGGAGAGTAGCAGAGCTGCAGGGGACTTTAGATGTTAAGGTGAAGAAACTAAGGACATGTAAGGAGTGAAGTCACTACTGTCCCTTCTGCTACTGGCCCCTGGACCCCTCCATGATGACAAAGCTGGGGCTGGGGATTTACCCCTATATTGGGCCTGATGCTGTCCCTGAAGTAAAGGGTCAACCTCACATTAAACTCCCTGCCAAGACACAAAATCACAAGAGTGAATTGAAGCCAGTCCACTCAGAGACCTGTGAGTTTTCCCAGCAGGGTATCAGGGCCAGGAAGGAAGAGCAGTGGGTAGTCAAGGATGCAGTCCTGGCATCTGCCAACCACGGTCCATAGTGTGTTGGGGGGTGCAGATGCCATGTTCTGTATAGCAGGAGGGTCCTCCCCATACCCCTTCTCCTCTGCCCAACCTCCCAGGGGACAGTGCCCGGTATGCCATGGCAGGAGTGGGGGCAGGGGTGTGCTTCTGGTCCATAGCTGGCCCTGGACTCAAAGGTATCTGCTATTGCTGCTGCAGCAAAGGCCAAGCTGTGGCTCTGCACTTGTGCGGGGGAGTCATTGGCAATGGCCACCCCACAAGTGGCTTTTTATTCCTTCATTCTGCAGACCTTTCCTCTGGCTGCTGATTGTCAAGCATGAGGCTGAGGACCTGCACACTGCCCATGCTTTGTTTTCTCTGAGGTGTCATGGGCTCCTGAGGCAGGAAGGTGGGTGCCATCTCCCTTTTGGATGGCTCTGGACACCCACGCTCTTGTTCTCTGCCAGCTGAGCACCAAGGACTTGAGCCCAGACCCTGGCCACTCAGTTGTCTGTGGGAGTATTAGAGGAGGATGCTGCTAAGGTGGCTGGTCTCAGAGTTCCACTCAGGATGGGAGCATAGGGGACATCAGCTCAGATGAGGGAAGAGGTGCTGTTCCATTGGATGCCATTGGAGCCTGGGGGGGCGGGCAGGGAAAGGTGGGATGGTCGGGAACCAGCCAGCAGGCCTGTGGCTGCTTGCCCCTGCAGGTGGATCCCTGGACATGAATGAGGAGGGGCTGTGGGTACAGACTGTCAGTTGAGCACACACTCATTGGGCCTGTGTCCATTGGCCACTAGGGGCTCTTTGGGACAAAAAAACAGAATACTCCAGAAATAAACTTGGCCCACGTTTGTGATGGTTCTGGGTATGAAGGGAGCTAGTGTTTCCGAGTGCCTGCTGTGTGTGAGACTCTGTGCTTAGGGTGGGTGCACGTGTTCGCGTGTTGGGGGTGGGGACAAAGGGGTGGAAAAGGCCTTTGAAATTTCCACTCCTGACTTCCATGAACCTAAGCATTACCTCAGGAGCCATCAGCTCCGCTGTTTCTCCGTAGATCTGCCTCTGGTGCATCCTGACTCTGTGGCCCTGGGCAAGTCAGGTATTGTTCTGAGCCTCAGTTTCCCATCTGTAAGATGGAAGTAATCATAGTGTCTCATGGGGTCATTCTAAGGTTAAATGAGATGCTTGCTGTGCTTAAAAGAGCTCTGCCTCTGGCATGGAGTAAATGGGCTTTTCTTGTTATTATGAACCTATCGATCATGTCACTATGGCCCATTTCCTTGTCTGCCCCTTTGTCCCCAGCTCCCACCTTGGGCTGGCTTGTGGGTGCTGAGAACATGTTTGCTGGGTGAATCAGTGCAGGCCAGATGTGGAGCCACTCCTGGTAGATGGGGCCTTTGGTCTGCCATGACACCTGCAGTGTCCTCCACAGTTGGCCCAAGCTGGCCTCGCTTGTAAGGAACTCCCGAGGGTTTCCTTTAGGCAACCAGGGAAGGCTCCCTGGTGAGGAGGCCTTGCAGTGTCTTCTCCCCTCACTACTCTCAGCCACCAGCTTGACTCCTCCCCCAGAGTCAGAATTTGGGGATAACCGTAGGCATGTCCAGGGATCCCCAAGGCAGCTGGCAGAGCTGGGGAAGAGACCTGAATCCAGGTCAGAAGGCTGCAGTTCTCCCTGATGTGTGCCCACCCATGGCCAAGGCCCCATCTGCTCTGTGTCTGAGGATCTGCCTGGGCTGGGTGGGTCTGGCGCCCAGACAGGCCCTGGAGACACAATGAGGGCCTTTCTCAGAGCCAGGCAGGGCCTGTGGGGCAGCCCTGTCAGCTCCATGTTCAGCAGCCAGGTTGTTGTTCTGAGTGGGCCTGGCTGGGGGGTGCTGGCATGAGGCTGTGAGTTCTCCTTCTCTGCCTCACACTCTGGGATAAGCCAGCCCCAGAGAGCCTACCTGAGTTCCTCTGGTGCATGTCCTGGAGGAGTGGGATGCAGTGGGAGAGTTCCTGGAGGCAGGAGAGGAGGCCAGAGACTGGGCAAGTCAGGCAGCAGTCTCTGAGGTGCTTTGGGCACAGACAGCCTATGGTGTCTGCCTGGACTGGTTGTAGTTCCCTGGCTGTGCCCCCCTCTGAGGCCACTCACAGTTGTGTTCCTTGAGAGCTTGGGGTGGGAGCATCTGATTGGCCCAGCTTGCGTCATGTGCCCCAAGTCCAGCAGTGAGGGAGTCTGGGAAGGTGGGTTTAGGGAGACTGACCCATCCTCCAAGTTGGGACATGACAGTATTCTGGGGGAGCAGGGAGTGTGTCCAGAGCAGGAATGGTATGGTGGTGTGGGCTTATCTGGCCATGGGAAGCCACTGTTCAGGTGACATTTATTGAGCCATCCATGTGTCATCCCATGGAATCCTACAGCATGACCAGCCTACCTGCCACTCCAGGGTCATGACCTGTCTCCCCTCCATTCTTTCCCTGACATGAGTCACCTGAAATGTCACCTTGGGTAGATCATCTCTGACACTATATACAGAAGCCTTTCTCCACATTATTTTTGGCACCCCACTTTTTCCCCATCAATGCACATTGTTGTTTCATGTCTTTCTTCCCCACTGTAATGTAAGCTCCATGCAGACAGGGGCCTTGTTAAGCTAGGCCTATGCTGTCTTCTTGGAGTCTGGCCTAGTGCCTGGCTGAGAGCAGGAGCCAGGCGATTTTGTAAAACAAAAGAGCAGTCCTGTGAAGCCAGGGCTGATATCTTAGCAGAGAGGATCTGGATGCTCAGAGAGGCTTAGGGACTTGCCCAAGGTCACACAGCAGTGGGAGGGAGAGCTGGACTGAGGTCTGGGTCTTAACTGCTGCTTAGTGACTCCAGGAGTAACGTGCCCTTGGGGAGCAGCTGGGAAGACAGAGAGGCCCAAAAGGGCGGGTGCTTGGCCAACTGGAGCTGTTCATTGGGCACCAGCAGTGCCTGGCTGTAGAGAGGCTGCTGTGGGGGCTCTGGGTGGGGGCATTCCAACTGACGCAGGGGGAGGTGCTCATGGTGCCAGGCATCCAGTGCCCCATGCTCAGACTGCGAGATGCTTCCCAGACTGGCTCCAGCTGCCGCTGGCTGCCCCAAACTGAATTATAGCCACACTTGGCTGCCTTTGCCAGCTCAGTGAGCTCATGTGGCTGCCCCAGGAGGCCAGAGGCCCCAGTTGCTCACCTGGGCCAGGGGTACCCTCTCTGCTGTCTCCTCCCCCGCTAGAACTTGTCCTCAGCAGCGCCCTCAGGCTTTTCTGCCTTTGCTCCCTTCCAAGCCTCCCGGCCTGCCTGGTGGGGCCTCTCTGCCAGTCTTCCTTGGGTTGCCCTAAGAGGTAAGGGGCCTTCTAGGGGCAGTCTCTTCTGTCCGCACCCCCACACCCCTCTGACTCGGCTGGAGGGGAATTTTCCTGTGACTCACTCTGCTGGCACTTCCTGTGGTCACCAGAGCAGGGGCAGGGGGGACTCAGCAGGGTGGCTCTGCATTCTGGGGTCACTGGGGGAGGGTGGGCCGGGCGTCCCGCCCCTTGACGGGATGTGATTCCCCAAGGCAGGCTACAGACCATATTTGGAAAATTCACTTTTCTTGCTGGCAGCATGGCGATGGGGGCTGTGAGCCCTGGTGGGCTGCAGGGCAGCCCCTACCCCTGCCTGCTCCTCCCCAGGGTTCTGGCCTCTGGGCCCGCTGCAGCTGCTGCCTCAGAGCCTAGGAGGTAGTCCACTGTTTTCTTTTTCAGGATGTGTATTTTTTCAACCCCAAAGCACGAAATGCACATTAAATACAAATTTAAAAATTCTGAAAACGAGGAAGAGAAAGTATCCCCATTGTCTCAAACATTACCAATGCTATTTTGACCCTCTCCCCACTTTTAAATTTCAAATGACGTCTTACTGAGGCATAATTTACACTTCAGTGCATTTTTAGTTCTGTCACAATAGTGGAGAGGACGATGTTGCAGCACCCATAGTGATTCGAGGGCCTTTGCCCTTGGTGGTGTGCACCTTGGCACTGAAATGAGTCCACTTGGGCTCTGCCTTCCCTGAGCTGCCTGCCTGGACTGGCTCTTCCCTTGGGCCTTGCCCCTCTTGGCTCCCAAGTCTCTGGCCACTGGCCTTTTCTGGGGCTGGACGCTCTGAGCTGCTCCGGAGAAATAGGCTCCCGGCTGATGACTCCAGGGCAAAGGAGTGGCAGGGTCTCACTCAGTGCCCTCGTGCTTGCCATCTGCCTGACCTCTCCCCAGGGTTCCATCATCTTCTTTGGATGTTTGAGGCTTGATTCTCTTCCGTAATGCTCAGGATGGGGGGCCAGGGAGATGGAAGGGCACTTTCCAGGCGTCACTCCCACTCCTGTCTGTCTGCCCTGAGGGCCCAGGCTCCCACTTCCTGTTTCTGCCCAAGGAGGTGTGGCCCCTTCTTCTGCCTGGAATTCCAGCTCCCATTTGACTCCTTGGAGATGGAGGCCAAAAGTGGGGAAGGTCACACAACTAGTGTTAGTGTATGCACATTTCTCAGTCAGGGTCTAGACCAGGCTGTGTATCTTCAGACCCCAGGAGACTCAGAGATGGGACCTTGCAGGCAGCCCAGAGGGAGCCACCAGCCCAGCTGGCCTGGCACTGTCCCCTTGGATCTGGCTTCTCTGTGTGTGAGGCCCTGGGGCCCCTCCTGAGCACAGACAGCCCTCTGTTCAGCCCTCTGTTGCCCTAGGAAGGGCCATAGAAGGCCTGGCCTTTTCTCGCCCAGGCACCTCCCTCGCTCCTGCCTTCTGCTGGAACTGACTGTAGCCTTCCAGCTGGGGGCCTCTCTGGACCCAGCCTGAGCCTGGTACCTGGACAAGGGGAGCAGTGGCAGCGGGGGTGAGGGCCCCATGAACAGTGATGGAAAACTGCGGGGCCTCCCCACCTGGCTCTCGTATCCCCAGTGAGGATCTGGGCCTGCCCCCCATTATGTCTGCCATGCTGTGGTCCTCCTGCTGTAATTACATGGCCGCCCCCTCCAAGCCTCTGCACAGGCTGCTTGGCTCTGGGACCATGTGGAGCTCATGTCCCTGCTGGGGAGGATTTGCTGACTGTGAAGGGATCATAGCAGTGCCCACTTCTGGGGTGGTTCTGAGAATTAACAAGAGCTCAAGTAAAAGGCGAGAGCCAGGGAAGGGGGTGCTGCTGCCCTCTTTGGCTGTCTTCAGTCTGTATGAGGCCCCTTTTCATTTTGCCCTCTCCCCCTCTCCCCAACTGCTTATTCCTGATGCTTGTCTCATTCCCCTCCTCCCTCTTCCAGAAGCACCCATGCAAATGTAATGTGTCTGGAATCTGTCCTTAGATAAGTGTGTTTGAAATATATAGAGAGTTGTTTTGTAGACACTTATTTACAAGAAAGGTCCTGGGTCATCGATCTCCTGTTTTTCACTCTAACTCAGGAGGATGTGGCTGACATTTGCCACTTTTGCCTGGTGACATACCTATGGGTCACCCATCACTGCAGGTGGCCCCATGCAATGATGGGCAACCATAGTGATGCTCGGTGCTGCTAAGGTCGGTGGGGACTATGAATGCTACTGCCAACACCACCCCAGGGGGGCCACTTCCCCAAATACAAGGACACTTGATGTACCACATAGTGGGGTCTTAGATGTGATCTAATTGCGTCTGCTTGCTGGAACTCTGAGCATCCTTCAGGTAGGGCTTAGCCTGTCAATTTCCCCTTTGGGGAACTCTTCATATTTTGTGGATTTTTCTGTTGGTGTCTTTGTCATTTTCTTGTTGATTTGTAGGAGCTCCTCCAAATTCTAGATTACTCTCTCTCTGGTTATTTGGTGACTTGCCACCTTCTGTCAGCTCTGTGTCAACCCTCATCCAACAGAAATCTGTCACTTTGATAAAGTCAAATCCTTCATTTGTTTTTGGGTTTTGTTACCTTATGGTCTTTGCTTTTGGGGTTTTGTTTCATAATTTTTTTCTACCTCAACATCATGAAGCTATTCTCCCAGTTTTTTTCTTTTATTCTCTCTAGAGTTGGACCTTTCGAATTTAGGTCTTTAATTGTCCTTTGTTTATAATGTGAGGTAAGTGTCCAAATTGAATTAAGAATTCTTCACTACAGGGAGTGAGTTTTCCCAGGACCATGTATGAGGTAGTCTTATCCTTTCTCCATTGCTTTGTTGTCCCACCTGCCAAGTTCCCACACAGTGGGGCTCTTCCTGTGCTCTGGTCCCTGTGCCTGCTTCTGTGCCTGCTGGGAGATGTGGCACATCCTCATGGCTGGGAGAGGGGTGCCCCTTTGCATTTTGTTCTCAGAATTGACCTTCTTATTCATGGACCTCTGTTCCTCCATTTAATTCTAGAAGGACTTTTTTTTTTTTTCCTTTGGTCAAATTACTCAAAAAAAAATACTGCTGGCATTTTTATTATAATTGTAGTGAATTTTACTAAGTAAGCTTGGGCAAATGGACTTTTAACAGTGTTAAGTTGTCCTACCATGAACTTGGTACATTTTTCCTTTATTCAAATTTTTCCTTGAGTGCTTTGACAGAATTTTCTCTGCTGAGGTCTCATTGCTTGATTGATTCCTGGTTAACTTCTAAGTTTTGTTGTTAATTGTGTGCCGTCTTCTCTATGATGTTTCTCATCAGTTAAAGGTTTTTATAGTTTGTGTTTTTTATGTGAATATGACTATTTTGCCCGTGTTCCATGTGGGCAGGTGGGACTTGGCAGATAAGCCCAGAGCAGCAAGCTGGGGACAGACCCTTGAGGGACCTTGGGCCCACTGAGTAGCTGGATGCTGTGCTGAGGGTGGAGGGTTTTGAGTGGGAGTGACCTGCCTAAATCTATGTCTTAGCAAAACCATTCTGACCACAGAGTGGAAGATGCAGCAGAGCAGAGAGGGCTGAGAGAGGGGTGGGAGCCTAGGGAAAGGAGGGTGTGACATTTGGGGTGGCACTTGAAATATGGAGAGCAGGGCCGGCCCGGTGGCGCACTGCTATAGTGCGCTGCTTGGGAAGTGCAGCGGCGCTCCCGCCGAGGGTTCGGATCCCACATACAGACCGGTTCCCGCTCACTGGCTGAGCAAGGCGCAGGGGCAACACCGAGGGCTGTGATCCCGTTGCCGGTCCCGGTCCGGTACGGGGGCGACACTGAGGGTTGCGATCCGTTGCCAGACACGGAAAAAGACAAAAAAAAAAAAAAAGAAATATGGAGAGCAATGTATCAGCTAGGTGAAGGTGGGTGGAACAACAGAGATGCTTCTCTCTCACATAAGCCATGGGTAGAGGTGAGCAGGCTGGCACTGGAATGGCCCCTCCAGACTGTCAGGAGCCACCGCCCCTCTGTCCTGCTGCTCTGCTGTCCTCAGCGTGGGCTTGTACCTTGTGGTGCAGGACAGTTGCTGCTTAAGTTCAGCCATCAGATCTGCTTCCTGGCCAGCAGGGAAAGGAGGAGTGGACAAAGGAGGATGCAGCCTCTCTTTAACTATTCTCTCTAGAGGCTCCATACGATGCTTCTCACCTCTCACTGGCCAGAACTTGAGCCCATGGTGCACCTAGCTGTGAAATGGAGCCTTTTCCTGGTGGCCACATGTCTCACTAATGGGGACTCTGTCCTAAGGAAGAAGGGGCAGAGGTCTCCTGGAGGACCCTCAGCAGTCACTGGGCCCTGTGGGGAGAGGCCAGCCGCCTTGGAGCCTTTTCCTGGTGGCCACATGTCTCACTAATGGGGACTCTGTCCTAAGGAAGAAGGGACAGAGGTCTCCTGGAGGACCCTCAGCAGTCACTGGGCCCTGTGGGGAGAGGCCAGCCGCCTCGTGCTCAGGGGCTCCCCTGAGTCCTGTGGGTCTGTGTGTCAGCCCTTCTCTACTTCTGGGGCATGTTGGTGGGTTAGTGGGTGCCTGCAGAGCGACCTGTTTGTGACCCCTAGAACATGGGAGGATGCTCCCAGGGGATTACTAGGGTGGGGTCACCTGAGAGAGGCTTGGGTTCAAGCCCCTCATGGCCTGTTGCCAACAGGATGCTGGGCCCGGGAGCAAGACCTGTGGCCTCCAGGCTCTGAGGCCAACCCCCTCAGCTCTGCACAGACCTACCTGCGTGCTCCATGTCACCCCAAGTCCATCCGCCTTCAGGAAGGAGGCAGGACTGAGGAGGGAGACAAAACCCTACTGGCTGCTTGGGGCCAAGTCGGGAGCAGCTTTCCCTCACCTTTGATTGCCCTGTGTCTTCCTGTGCCAAAGCCACTCAAGAGCATGGGAGTGGAATTTCTTAGGCCTGGAAGTAGAGGAGGTGTCCCTGGGACTTTGAGGACAGAGTTGCCACACCCGACTCTCCCTGCTTCTCCCTTACAGCTGACCCATAAGAACCCTGAGAATCCCAGCCCACACCACCTGGGAGAGCCCTGACAACCAGCGCTGCCCAGCTGCTGGCTCTTCACTCCTCCGGGAGACCACGGCAGCACAGAGGACCTGGAGGCCCTGGTGGGGGAGGCCACCTGGCAGTGGCATAGCAGCCGGCCCTTAGGAGAAGGAGACCAGGCTCTGCTGGGTCAGCTTCCCGGGGCCCAGGCCCAGCTTCATGCTGTTGCCATGTCCAGCCCAGAGCCAACTGTGTCTGGAGAGAGTGGCCAAGTGAACACTAGGCCCACAGAACTGAGCCTATGTCCTTAGAGTTGGCCCAGGGCAGAGGTGGGTACATCATTGGTGCCAGCTGGACATTTAGTTAACAGGCAGTGTCACCCCACCCTTGGTCACAGGGTGGCCTGGAACCCAGGAGACCTGGCTGGAGGTCATTGGCAGGCGGGACTCCATGGATACTGGCCCCCAAGCCTGGCCACCAGGGGACCCTGGGTCACTGGCCTGCTTCCTTCCCTATCTGCTTCCTCAGCCATCTGGTCAGAGACAGGCTGTAGCAGAAGCATGCCATGCTGGTCTACAGCCCAGAGTGGGGCTTCGTCCAGCCAGCTTTCGGGGGAGGAGCAGGGCCCTGCAGCTGGAGCTGTCTTGTGGGAGGCGGCAGGGAATAGTACCTGGCCAGTGTACCCCCTGTCCCCTCCCCTCTGCTTTGCAGTGAAGCTTGTCCTGGAGCAGCTGGGAGGCTGGGGAAGGCAGCAGGAGCCCGTGTTTTGGCTGTTGTTCTATTTCCTTCCTGGGCCAGAGGCCTGCTCTCAGAGTGCTTCCAGGGCTCACCTGGCTGGGCCCTTCTATGCCTGGGCCCACTAGTGAGCTGCCCAGGCCTGTGTCCTGGAAGCCCTGGCCTGGCTGGTGGCCTGGGAAGGAGAACCTAGTGTCCAGGCCTGGTCCCCCTCCCCCGAGAAGCCTCATTAGCTCCTGGCCTAGGCAGCCTTGATTGCATCTGCTCGTGTTTTATGATCATGAACGTGTGCTGGTTTGCCATAGAAAATACATAATATGTGGAAAAATCTAGAGATGAAATTCTCCAATCAAGAAGTAATCACTAGGAGGGCCGGCCTGTGGCTCACTCGGTAGAGTGCGGTGCTGATAACACCAAGGCCACGGGTTCGGATCCTATATAGGGATGGCCGGTTTGCTCACTGGCTGAGCGTGGTGCTGACAACACCAAGCCAAGGGTTGAGATCCCCTTACCGGTCATCTTTTTAAAAACAAAAAAAAAAAGGGCCGGCCTGGTGGCGCACTGCTACAGTGCGCCGCTTGGGAAGTGCGGCGGCACTCCCGCCGAGGGTTCGGATCCCACATACAGACCGGGCCGCTCACTGGCTGAGCGAGGAGTAGGGGCAACGCCGAGGGTTGCGATCCTGTTGCCGGTCCCGGTCCGGTACGGGCGCGACACTGAGGGTTGCAATCCGTTGCCGGTCACAAAAAAAGACAAAAAGACAAAAAAAAAAAAAAAAGTAATCACTAGGGCCAGCCCGGTGGCGCACTGGAGAGTGCACCGCTTGGGAGTGCGGCGGCGCTCCCGCCGAGGGTTCGGATCCCACATACAGACCGGGCCGCTCACTGGCTGAGCGAGGAGTAGGGGCAACGCCGAGGGTTGCGATCCTGTTGCCGGTCCCGGTCCGGTACGGGCGCGACACTGAGGGTTGCAATCCGTTGCCGGTCACAAAAAAAGACAAAAAGACAAAAAAAAAAAAAAAAGTAATCACTAGGGCCAGCCCGGTGGCGCACTGGAGAGTGCACCGCTTGGGAGTGCGGCGGCGCTCCCGCCGAGGGTTCGGATCCCACATACAGACCGGGCCGCTCACTGGCTGAGCGAGGAGTAGGGGCAACGCCGAGGGTTGCGATCCTGTTGCCGGTCCCGGTCCGGTACGGGCGCGACACTGAGGGTTGCAATCCGTTGCCGGTCACAAAAAAAGACAAAAAGACAAAAAAAAAAAAAAAAGTAATCACTAGGGCCAGCCCGGTGGCGCACTGGAGAGTGCACCGCTTGGGAGTGCGGCGGCGCTCCCGCCGAGGGTTCGGATCCCATGTGGAGACCAGTTCCCGCTCACTGGCTGAGCGCGGTGTGGGGACAACACCGAGGGTTGCGATCCCGTTGCCGGTCAGTAAAAAAAAGAAGAAGAAGAAGTAATCACTAGGAAATTTTGGCATATTTCATCTACTATACTCTCTATCTTTCACAAATTTGTACACATACTTTTGCATTCTGAAGATGTAAATTCAGCATTAGATATCAAAGGCATTTTCTTGGGTTATTGAAACTTCTCCCTAAGCCTGACTGTGATGGCCACCCCCTCCCTTGGGGGTGGACACGAGGCAGTCTCTGATTGCTCGAGTCTGTTCCAAACAGCAGGGTGATAAACCTGGTGGTGTGTGCATCTGTGCCTGCATTTCAGGGTCCTGCCTTCATAAGCCTCAGGTCCTCCCCTTCAGATTTCTGGGAAACTGAGACTCCTGGTTCCAGGGTCAAGGTTGCTGGGCTGAGGAGCTCTTGCCAGGACTGCAGGTGGTGGGAGGGGCCTGGGAACCCAGGAAGCCAAGAGGGTGAATAGCAAGGCTGATGGATAGTAGGGGTCAGACCCCTGGGTGCCAGTGTGGAAGCCAGTGACCTGTGAGGCTAGGGAGAGGAGGCCTGGGCTTTTGGAAGCTGAGGGCAGAGGCTCTTCTTGTGCAGGTGGGACCTTCACATGTGTGCGAAGTCCCTCTTAGGGGAGCACACTGGGTCAGGGGCGACAGCTGTGGTGCTAGGTCAGACATGGGGGACATGGCAGGAGCTCAGTCCTGTTCTGCCTGGATCCTGCCCTCCTTACCCTGGGAGGTTTCATCTCCTCCCAGGCTCCTCCCCTGTGCTAGTTCCCTGGAGCTTGAGGGGAGTGGGGGCGGCTACCGTGCTGATCCCTCAGGCCACTGAGCACTGGCCCATGACCTGGGTCAGGCACTCTCAAGTGTGTCCTGGTCCGGAGGAGAGATCAGGTGGTGACCTGGCCTGACCCTATGGCGCTCCTGTGGTGCTCCATTTCCTGGAGTTGGGAAACAAGACTCCTTGGGGGGAAAGGAAACAGGGGGCACCAGAGCAGGGAGCTGGCCCAGGTCAGTGGGATGATGTCCATTTTGCAGAAGGGCAAGAACAGCAGCTGTGCTGCCTGGAGGTGGTCAGGGCCCCCAGGGCAGAATGCAGAGCCTCGAGGCAGGTAGGAAGCCCACCTTGTCCCCACTCTCCCACCTGACACCTGCCCTGTGGGGCCCTGCCTTAGCCCCTACAAGGCCAGGGCTCTCTGGTGGTTTAATCCCCACTCAGGACTGACCTGGAAGCTGGGGCATGTTTCTGAACCTGTTCTCTAGACATCTTGATTATGGGGGACAAGCGGGGTGGAAGGACAGCAGCCCTGGCCCTGATGGATCCCGGCCCTGCCTGGTTTCTGCATGTGGGTCTGGCAGTGTGTCCTATGCTGTGTGCTTTCTCTGCATTGTGTGACGTGTTGTATGTGTCCAAGAGTGGTGGTGTCAGCATCTGTTTCTGTCACCTCCTCTCTGGCTCTGGCTAATCAGACTACCCTTGGGACTTCCAGTTCCTGCTAATGGGGGCTCAGGTGTGGAGCAGGGTGGCCTGTGATTAGTGGGCTCAGTAGCTCTCTCTCTGGAGAGGCTGTTTCCTAATTAGCGTTTCCCCACTGGCGGCCAGCTTACTATATTCTAACAGAACATTACTGGCCAGTGTGGCTGCTTCCTGTCACCAACTCAGCCGCTGCTGGCAGTCTGGGATCCAGGGTCCAGGTGCTCAGCCCTCTTCCTTGTGCTGGGTCCTGGCTGACTTGCCACCTGGGGAGGGGTGCCCTGTGTGAACTTGGGGCTTGGTCCCCACCTGCCTTCGGGGGAGGCCGTGCAGCCTGGAGAAGCCTCAGACCTTGCCTCAAGGCCCAGCCAACCTGCCACGTCCCTGTAGCCCCCGCCAGCCCCGCCCGCCCTGCTGTTGGCAGGTTCCAGTGTCTAAAAATAGCTCTGGAGGAGACTCAAGTCTGGGGCGCAAGGAGGGAGAAGAGTTTGGAGAGGCAGCCACGACTCTGCTCCCAGACACGCTGGGCTGGGGCAGGAACACCCCACAGGGGCCTTGCCAGCGCAGCACAGCCTTCTCGGCCCTCCTGCCAGAGGCAGCCCGTGGCCAGTCTGGCCCCGGTGTCACCACCCAGCTCTGCTGTGCTGCCTTGGGGGTGGGCAGGGAGCATCAGCAGGGGGCTTTGCCAGGCCCAGGGCTGCCAGTGCCTGTGCTTCCTGGGGGAAACCGAGTACCTCCTGCTCCAGGGATGCCCAGCGCATGCCCATACAGTCTGCATCCCCAAGGCGAGCAGAGCTGGCTGCGTATTGGTGGAGGGGCAGGGTTCCGGGGGCGTTGAGCCCAAGGGAGCAACCTGCTTCAGCCCTGCTGCTCCCAGGGATGTGCGTGGGGAGGGTCTGAGTCAACCTTGTCCCAGATGTCCCCTTTGATTAGGGAACAAAAAGCCTTTCTGTGGAGAGAGCCAAACAGGGAGCCTGTGAAGGAGGCATGTGGGGGTGGCGTGTCCTGAGCCGGGCTAAAGAGTCCTGCTGGGCCTCCCCATCCCCACAAGACAGGGATGCCCGCGGGGAAGGTGGCTGCCAGCCTGGGTGCTGGTGGGAGGGTTCAGCGTGGTCTCGGCTGGGGAGCTGTGAGCATCCTGGGGCAGGGCCCCCCACACCTGTGCCCGTCTCAGCTCACTGCCCAGGACCCTGGACCCTGTACCAGGGGAAGGAAGGGGCTGGCCTTCTCTGGACCAGTGTCCCCCCACTAAAGAGTATCCTTTTGGGGGGTCTTGCCTGCCACAAGGTGGCTCTGGAGGTGCAGGTGCAGAGGGGAGTGGGGGTTTGCAGCCCCTGCTGTGTACCTGACCTTCCGAACCAGCTCTGTCCATCTGCCCGAGATTGGCCCTGAAGTCTGGGAGTCCTTGGTGGTCCTGTCCTCAGGAGTCTCCACGAGATGTGCTGCAAGGGACAGGGGAGGGCTACTTGTTGTTCTGCCAGGTCCCACCTCCTCAGAGGCCCCAGGCCCTGTCAGGGATGTCCTCTGGGCCCAGCCTGGTACCTGTAGCTACATCTGTCCTCAGAGCTGGGAGGCAGCTGCTGGGACCTGTGGTCGGGGGTACCTTGCCGGACAGGCCGTTCTGAGTGGGGAGCAGCTGGGAGGCGTTGACAGACTGGGCTCAGGAGGCCTCGTCTGTCGCCTTGTCCTGTGGGGCCAGGCCCCCCAGTCAAGGGTGGCCCTTTGCCCACTGGCAGTGCCCTCCAGAGCCAGGGCCTCGGCCTTCACCCTGCTGTCATCCCTCCTTGTTAGGCCACATGCACACTCCTCTGTGGAACCTTCCAGTCATCCGGCTGTGGAAACCTTCCATTTTCTGGCTCAGAACCGGACAGCTGTAAACAAAATTTAGGGGGTCTTATGAAAACCCAAATACTGCATTTCATGAAAGAAAGGTCAGAGAATGCAAAGGGGTGAGAAGCAGAGCCTCTGAGCCCACCCTTGGGAAGCCCCTCCCCATGACCTCTGTGTGCCCCGCCCACCTCACAGAGGGAAGTGTCTTGCCACTGTGAGTGGGGTCGCCCTGAGGACCCGTGGGTGGATCCTGAAGTCTGGCTTCCAAAAGTGGTGAAATCAGCTGTCTGCCCCCCAGGTGGTGGTGCCCACCCGAGTGGGACAGGGCTATGTCTATGAGGCCTCCCAACCGGAGCAGGACGAGTACGACATCCCGCGGCACCTGCTGGCCCCAGGGCCCCAGGATATCTATGATGTGCCCCCTGTTCGGGGACTGCTTCCCAGCCAGTATGGCCAGGAGGTAGGTGTTTGGGGGTAAGTGTGGTGGGACAGGGCAGGAACAGCATGTCTATGCCTCTGCTTGACCCTCACTCAGGGAGCTGGTGTTTCATAGCTCTAGCCAGGGCCTGGGTGGCCCAGTGTCCACAGCCCCGGGTCCTGGGGCAGGTGCTGCAGGGTTTCTGCTCTTCCCATTCCACCCAGGTGGCCCTGGCACCTGGATCACTGTATTTTTCTGCCCCCAGGTATATGACACGCCCCCCATGGCTGTCAAGGGTCCCAATGGCCGAGACCCGTTGTTGGATGTGTATGATGTGCCCCCCAGCGTGGAGAAGGGCCTGCCACCATCCACCCACCATGCGGTGAGCATTCAGCAAATGTGGGGGCCTCAGAGAGTGAGGCCTTACCTGTGTGGGTGGTTGTGGGTGTTGCTGGGTGCATGCACTGGGTGGGGACCGATGTCTGTAGGGCTGGGGCATGAAGACCAACTCCAGACCCTGGCTCTGCCCCTCACTTACTCTGGACAGATGTGGAACCCAAATTCTTTTCTGAGCGTCAGCTGCTTCATCTGTAAAATGGCCATTGTAGGGCCTTCTCAGCAGATATCTTGATATTGTAAGAGGATATCAGTAAGGTGACCACAAAATTTGTCATCCAAACTTGGACACTTGTGTGAGTGGAAGGGGTACTGATAATTATGTAGAGATATCAGGCACAAACTAAGACTGTCCTGTTCAACCCGGGGCATGGTCACCCCGAATATAAAACATACAGCTCAGCCAGGTGCTGCTACAGACTAGAAAGTCCACAAGTGATGATAGTGGTGGTGGGGATGGTAGTGATGATGATGGTGGTGGCGATGATGGTTGTGGTGGTGGCAGTGGCAATGGCAGTGGTGGATGGTGCTGGTAAGTGGTGGCAGTGACAGTGTGATAGCTAACCTCTCACTAGTGTTTGCAGTTAGTTACGCGGTTACATGAATTAACGTGTAGTCCTCACAACAAACTTGTGAGGAAATTCTCCCACCCCTCACCCCCCAAGTTCACCTCCCAGGACTCACCGGACGGGCAGTACGAGAACAGTGAGGGGGGCTGGATGGAGGATTATGACTACGTCCACCTGCAGGTGGGTGTCTGCCCTGCCCTGGCTCCCCGGGCTCTGACTCTGCAAACATTGTCGCAGGAACTCTGATCACCCCCCAACACACACACAGGGCTCTTGTGATCAGAGGGAGTCCCCAGTAGGGACTCAGTCACTGGTGAGTCCCTGTGCCCTCCTCTCACTTTGATTTTCCAGGCCATCTGCCCCCCCGCCACACACCCCCGAAAGCCCATTTCTCACCCCAGCTCAGGCCACGTGGGCCAGCGTGGCCAGGTCCTTGGGTCCTGCAGTGCCCCCCAGGAATGGCTCCCCAAGCACCTTGGGCTGGGTTTCTCTGGTGACCACAGCAGAGGTGGCTCCGATCTATTTGGGGAGACAGAATCTGAAGAAATACAAACATAGACAAAGATACTTTGAGGCGTGATGGGAAGGTGGGGTGAGCCTCTGAGGCTGGGACGCTTGAGCAGAGACCTGGGTGTCCGCTGAGTAGAAATCCCAGTGGGGAACATTCCAGGCTGAGAGCTGGCAGGTCCCAGCAGTGGGCTCAGTGGGCAGGGACTAGGTGAGGTGGCTAGGCCTTGCAGGCTGAGGAGAGGGATTTGGATTTGATTTCTGGCGTGGGCATCAGGGCAAGGAGGGTGGCCATGGCCACGTGGAGTGTGCGTCCTCCCTGTGGGGACCTCCCTGGGGCCCAGCCCCTTTGTGGGCTGGCAGGAGGTAAAGGAGGCCCCTAAGGTTGCTTCCTTCAGAGTCCGCCTCCCGCAGGCCACAGTGCTAGCCTGGGCACGTGTGCAGTGCCACCTGGTGGCTGCTCAGCCCTCACTGTGCCCCACAGGGCCTGCTGGTGCTTCAGGTTCAGAGGAGGGACTTGCCTCAGCTAGTCCTTCTCTCTACTCTCCAGGGGAAGGAAGAGTTTGAGAAGACCCAGAAGGAGCTGCTGGAAAAGGGCAACATCACGCGGCAGGGGAAGGGACAGCTGGAGCTGCAGCAGGTGAGACCCAGTCAGCCCTCAGCCCTGCTCCAGCACTGAGCCAGCCCTCCAGCCACCCCTCTGCCAGTCACTTTCAGCCTCACGACCATCTCCGTCTTTTTGTTTGGTTTATTTTAAAGTTAACAGAGTAATCAGGTAGACATTTTAGAGAATACAGAAAAGTATAAAGAGCAGTAAACAGCAACACTGATTCCCAGAGGCAGTCGGGGGAGCTGGGCTGGTTCCCTCCCCGCTCCTTCCCTCTGGGTGGCTCCCGCTCGAGGTGGTACTTTGTGAACAGTCACACTCTGCTTCTGTCTCAAGCGTTTTTCCCTGGTGTTAAACATTCTTCATGCGTTCTTTTTCTATTTTTTAATTGAAACATAATTGATTATACATATTTGTGAGGTACAGAGTTGACTATCAGTATTTGTTTATAATATGTGATGATCAAATCAGGATAGTTGGCATATTCATCATTACGAAACATAATCATTCCATACATTCTTTTTAAAAGCCACATAATGTCTGTTGTTGTTTACATTGAACCAAATTTTCCTTATTATAAGTAATACTGCTGTATTGATATGCAGACCTAGAGTTTTCTTTATAGTTTGAATCATTTCCTGAGGGTAGGAGAGGGGTATTTAAAACCAAATTTTCCTTATTATAAGTAATACTGCTGTATTGATATGCAGACCTAGAGTTTTCTTCATAGTTTGAATCATTTCCTGAGGGTAGGAGAGGGGTATTCAAAAAAAAAAAAATACTAAGGGTGTTTTATTCTGATTATGAAGATTTAAAAAATGTTAAAATAACCCATATCCCTCCCCCACCTTCCCCTACCTACCCCCGGGCTTGGAGGAGAATGGCAGAGGAGAGCCTGCCCCAGCCTGCGACCCAGGTCACACAGGCCTCTCCCCGCCGCAGAGGGGACGTAGGAGCAATGTGAGAATTCAATGTAAAGAGTGTAAAATGCTTAGGAAGTGCCTGACATGCAGAAAATACTCAGGAAAAGAATAAATGTTAACAATTAAGAAACAAAAACTATATGTATATATTTGAGTATGTGGAATCTCCATTGATTTAAGAAACGGACATGTGCTTTGTCCATCCTCTGTACTCTTTCTGCATGTATTTAACCAGTCAATCCCATTACTGGATATTTAGGTTGTTCCCAGAATTTTACATTTGTGAACGATGCTGTAATGAATACAAATCTTTGCACATAGCTGATCAACTGCTTAGATTGCTAGAAGCTAGATTAAAGGACAAGGATATGTATGAAGAACTCTGAAATGTAGAATTCCTAGGCCAAGGATGTAAAATACAATTAAAGTACATAAGCATAGACAAGCACATTTCTTGTTCCATTTCCACAGCAGCGAAAAATTTGAAAATCCCCTAAATGTCTAATAGTAGAGTGTTGTTTGAATAAAGAATGGACATTAGTATTAGTGTAGAATATTATGTAGCTATTAAGAATTACCAAAAAATAAAAAGACCCAACAGGTTTAAAAAACAACAACAAGTGTATTCTCTCACTAGACAAGAAAACCAAGAGTTGAAGAATTTCACCAAGTAGCTGCCTACGGGGGAAAAACTAAGGGTTTTTAAGTGTTAGGAAGGGGCTTCATGTTGGTTTTGCTAGTTAAGGCTTGAAACCTGGCACCTTGGGTAGAACAGAACTTGTCCATCCCTGAGTTCTGGGCACGGCTGGTCACAGCCGTGGTTTCCAGTCTGTTGCCCAAGAGCCTAACCTTGTTCCTGCTTCCGCAGCTGAAGCAGTTTGAGCGACTGGAGCAGGAGGTGTCGCGGCCCATCGACCACGACCTGGCAAACTGGTCACAGGCCCAGTCCCTGACCCCGGGGCGAACAGGCAGCCTGGGGCCCTCAGACCGGCAGCTGCTGCTCTTCTACCTGGAGCAGTGCGAGGCCAACCTGACGACGCTGACCAACGCGGTGGACGCCTTCTTCACTGCTGTGGCCACCAACCAGCCGCCCAAGATCTTTGTGGCACACAGCAAGTTCGTCATCCTCAGCGCCCACAAGCTGGTGTTCATTGGGGACACACTGTCACGGCAGGCCAAGGCAGCAGACGTGCGCAGCCAAGTGACCCACTACAGCAACCTGCTGTGCGACCTCCTGCGTGGCATCGTGGCCACCACCAAGGCTGCTGCCCTGCAGTACCCATCACCCTCTGCTGCCCAGGACATGGTAGACAGGGTCAAGGAACTGGGCCACAGCACTCAGCAGTTCCGCCGGGTCCTAGGCCAGCTGGCAGCTGCCTGAGGGCAAATGACCTGAAGGATGGAGGCAGGGGGGAGGGGGTGGCCACAGTCCAGCTGCCCCTGGTGTCTGTCTTGAGAGTCCACATGCTGCAGGCATGGGGACAGGAAGCCCCAGCTCTGCCTAGGGCCTGGTGCCCCAGACTGTCCAGGGATTTGTACATATTTATGGCAGGCAGGGCAGGATGTGAGACAGTGCTGCCTCAGAGGAGCCAAAACTGAGGAGCCACCTGGTGGTCTTCCCTGAGTGCACTGTGGGCCCAGGGAGGGTCACCACACTGGGGGTGGAGCCACATAGGCCCCTCAACCCCCACGGCCTTGTGGGACCTCTTGGGCTGACCCCAGCCCCATGAAGGTGCCCTGTCCCCACGACAGGGCAAATGTAGCTGTGGTGTTCCTTCTCTACACCAGGAGAAAACCCTAAAAACCTATTTTTCATTATTGATTTTCCAATCATTTGACTAATAGTCTACATTTAAATAAAATTTTTAAAATGAAAAGCAGCCACCTGAAGTGTGTGAGATGAGAGGAGGGCCGCTGGGCGGGAAGGCAAGAGCAGCCCTGGCCCTCACGTGCCACAGAGCGGGAACGACACATGTAAGGCGCTGAAGACTGGGTGGCCTCTCCGGGAAGGGTGGAGAGAAAGTGGGTCCCTTCAGGAGGAAGCCAGGGCCCCAGGAAGCAGGGCTGGGCCAGGGGCATGTGGCTGGGGTGTCTTCTTCAAGGTGGGGGTGAGCTCTGTAAATGGCCTCAAGGCCTCGGGAGCTAGACTACGGCAGGGAGGGCTGGCCAGAGCCTGGTGGAAAGCAGTGGTCAGAGGCAGGGTTTGAGGCCAGGAAGGCTCTGCCTGAGTGTAGCCCTTTGAGAGCAACGGCCACGGTCCCCTAGGATAGTCCTGTGGAGAGGCCACAGCAGCAGCCCCAGCCACATGCCC
>NW_007727573.1:391532-393769 GCF_000696425.1 Galeopterus variegatus
CAGCCACCTGAAGTGTGTGAGATGAGAGGAGGGCCGCTGGGCGGGAAGGCAAGAGCAGCCCTGGCCCTCACGTGCCACAGAGCGGGAACGACACATGTAAGGCGCTGAAGACTGGGTGGCCTCTCCGGGAAGGGTGGAGAGAAAGTGGGTCCCTTCAGGAGGAAGCCAGGGCCCCAGGAAGCAGGGCTGGGCCAGGGGCATGTGGCTGGGGTGTCTTCTTCAAGGTGGGGGTGAGCTCTGTAAATGGCCTCAAGGCCTCGGGAGCTAGACTACGGCAGGGAGGGCTGGCCAGAACCTGGTGGAAAGCAGTGGTCAGAGGCAGGGTTTGAGGCCAGGAAGGCTCTGCCTGAGTGTAGCCCTTTGAGAGCAACAGCCACGGTCCCCTAGGATAGTCCTGTGGAGAGGCCACAGCAGCAGCCCCAGCCACATGCCCACAGCAAGTGTCTGAGGTGCACGCAGATGTGGCCCAGGAGCAGCTCCAGAGGGGGACGAGCCCTGCTGGGTCCTCCCCATACTCCAAGAAGAAAGCCCACCGGCTGAGAGGACCACTGGGGGACGAGTGATTGTGCATAGATTCGCTTTCACAGACCTCATCCAGAGCTTTACTCTTACGAGCTCGTCATTTCAGCTGTGGAACCAGGGTGTGTGATTTGAATTATACGTGCACTTGGCCTCCAAGTTGGGAGGTGGGGCCCAGAGATGGCCCTTGCTCTTGGCCAGTGTGTGCCCTCCCTGGACTTCCCCCGGCAGCCTGTGACCCAGACAGTGGGCTACAGGGGTGTCTGGAACCCTTGGGACTGCTCCCAGCTTTACTTATGTATGTGAACTTGGGCCTCAGTTTCCCTGTCTGTACAAAGGAGGTAGGGCTGGGTGATGTGCCAGCCCTCTTGCTCTGAAGTCCACAGGGGGGCCCCCCGTGACAGCATCCGTCCTCCCACCCTTCAGCCGCATGATCCTTACCCCAGCCCCTGGTGGAGAGTCACAGGTGAAGGTGCAAACACTTGCTCTCCATGGTTTTGAGTTTTACACAGGTGGGGGGTGGGGACTCAGCCTTCAGAACCTTCTGGACCCAAGGCAGGAACTCAGTGTCCTGGGCATGTACACTTCTGGTAGATTTTTGTTTTGTTTTGGTGGCTAGCCTATGTGGGGATCCAAACCCTTTACCTTGGAGTTATGAGCACTGTGTTCTAACCAAGTGAGGTAAACAGCGAGTCCTCAGAAGATTTTAAAGACATGGAAAGATTACAACTGCTTGGGATTTTGACCAAGAAACAAAATGAGTCTCATGCTCCTAAAAGGCAAACACAGGGACACTCGCCATGGTACCGGGTCTACCCCACCATGTGGTGGCACAGAGTCCGTGGGGAAGGTGGCATTGGCGCTGGGCCAGTGTGGCCAGCTTCAGCACGGTGACATCGTGGCAGATGGCACGCTGGTCCCACAGGGGTGCTCGGAAACCTGTGGGACCAGGGCGAGGGCTGGGCAGACCTGAGTGGAGGACATGGGACTAGTGAGGGGAGCATCAGGGCCGGGTGTTGACAGGCGGGCAGGGATGGGGCGCGACAGACGGAATCTGGCAAACGGGAAAANCCCCAGAGCCTCAGGAGCTGTCCATGCAGGACTTGCGGGCTGCTGTGGCTGCCGTCCAGGGGGCTGTCCATGAGCTGCTGGACTTTGCCCGCAGTGCCGTGGGCAATGCTGCTCATACTTCTGACCGTGCTCTACATGCCAAGCTTAGCCGGCAACTGCAGAAAATGGAGGATGTGTACCAGACACTAGTGGCCCATGGTCAGGTCCTCGACTGTGGCCGGGGAGGCCCAGGGACCAGCCTTGAAGACTTGGATCGCCTGGTGGCCTGCTCACGGGCCGTGCCCGAGGATGCCAAGCAGCTGGCCTCCTTCTTGCATGGCAACGCCTCGCTGCTCTTCAGACGGACGAAGGCCCCTGCCCCAGGGCCTGAAGGGGGTGGCTCCCTCCACCCCAATCCCACTGACAAAGCCAGCAGCATCCAGTCGCGGCCCCTGCCCTCACCCCCCAAGTTCACCTCCCAGGACTCACCGGACGGGCAGTACGAGAACAGTGAGGGAGGCTGGATGGAGGATTATGACTACGTCCACCTGCAGGTGGGTGTCTGCCCTGCCCTGGCTCCCCGGGCTCTGACTCTGCAAACATTGTCGCAGGAACTCTGATCACCCCCCAACACACACACAGGGCTCTTGTGATCAGAGGGAGTCCCC
>NW_007727573.1:398534-399321 GCF_000696425.1 Galeopterus variegatus
TTTACAGATGAGCAGACAGGGAAAGACAGGTGGAGTTGTCTGGCTCTAGAGCTGGGATAAAAGTCATGACAAGTGTGTGCACCAGGCTGTCTGTGTGTGAGGCTGGGTACTGCCCCCGGCTCGTGGGGTAGGCCGATGGGTGGATAGCCTGACTACCACTTGGCCCCCCAGGTGTATGATGTTCCTCCGTCAGTGAGCAAGGACGTGTCCGATGGCCCTCTGCTGCGGGAGGAGACCTATGATGTACCTGCCGCCTTCGCCAAGGCCAAGCCCTTTGACCCAGCCCGCCACCCGCTGGTCCATGCCGCACCTCCTCCGGACTCAGCACCAGCTGAGGACGTGTATGACGTACCGCCCCCTGCCCCCGACCTCTACGACGTGCCCCCTGGCTTGCGGCGGCCTGGCCCTGGCACCCTCTATGACGTGCCCCGGGAACGGGTGCCTCCTGCTGAAGTAGCTGACAGCAGTGTGGTCGACGACGGTGTGTATGCTGTGCCCCCACCAGCCGAGCGAGAGGCTGCAGCCGATGCCAAGCGTCTTTCGGCCTCGAGCACGGGCAGCACGCGCAGCAGCCAGTCTGCATCCTCCCTGGAGACAGCGGGGCTGGGTCGGGAGCCCCTGGAGCTGGAGGTGGCCGTGGAGTCCCTGGCTCGGCTGCAACAAGGAGTGAGCTCCACTGTCACCCACCTCCTGGACCTGGCAGGCAGTGCTGGCGGGGCTGGGGGTTGGCACAGCACCCCAGAGCCTCAGGAGCTGTCCATGCAGGACTTGCGGGCTGCTGTGGCTG
>NW_007727574.1:0-10243 GCF_000696425.1 Galeopterus variegatus
GGTAAGGGGATCTTTACCCTTGACTTGGTGTTGTCAGCACCACGCTCACCCAGTGAGCGAACTGGCCATCTCTATATGGGATCCGAACCTGGGGCCTTGGTGTTATCAGCACCGCACTCTACCGAGTGAGTAGAGTAAGCTGCCCATTTACCACAGTGACATTCCTCTAGGTGAGTAGGAGGCCCAGCCACAGGAATAACGCCATTCACTTGAGAAGCCTTTGTGAAGCGGCTTGATAGTGTTCTTTTCCCCAGCTGTGTAAATGTGACCACATAATTACTTTCAGCTCAGGAGGAAGTCTGACAGGGATAGGCCTGCTACACAGGTGTCCAAGAGAAAGTGGGAGGGAGAGTGAGAAGAGGGGTGGAGAGGGCCCCATGGCTCTAGTACTCCTCAGCTCCGATCATTCGACCTGTGTTACCTTTACTCTGAGTCTGTCTTCCCAGCTCAGATAAGGGCTCCTGCAGGACAAGGGCCCATCTTCAGCACGTTCCTCGTATCCCATTCAGGGCCTGCCACTGCTTCTACAAAGTATGCATTCAATAAATACTTTTGGAGAATAAATGGATGGGGGTGCGTGGATAGATGGACAGGAAGATGGATGGGTGGATGGTAGACAGGTAGATGGGTAGACAGGTGGATGGGTGGATGGATAGATAAAGGGAGGGAGGGTTAGAAGGAGGAATGAAAACTCATGATTACAAACAGAATCAACTCCTCAGGGGTTAATCAATAGCCTATACCTAGAAGTGCTGGTCTAGTCCTGAGTGTGGCCACCCTGCTTCTTCCATTTGGTCAAGAAATGTACCTTTCCGTATACCCATATCTGTGTCAGTCCTCCCAGCAGCCTGGAGAAAGGTGGGTTGCTTATCCTAATAATTAAGATAAGGTCATAGTCCATTTGTGTTGCTAGAACAGAATGCCATAAAGTTGGTGGCTTACAAACAACGGAAATTTATTTCTGACAGCTCTGGAGGCTGGGAAGTGCAAGATCAAGGTGCTGGCAGATTTGGTGTCTAACGAGGGCCCACTTCCCGGTTCATAGACAGTGGTCTTCTTGCTGCGTCCTCACGTGGTGGAAGGGCCAATGCAGCTCCCTCTCGTCTCTTTTATAGACCCATTAATTCCATACATGAAGACTCTGCCCTCATGCACTCTCATTTCCCAAGGGTCCCACCTCCTAATACTGTCACCTTTTGGGTTAGGATTTGAGCATATGAATTTGGGGGGTGGATATAAGCATTCAGTCTATAGCATAATGTGTGTGGAAGGCTCTAACTATAAATCCCCACTTGGATGTACATTGTGTGAGGCAGTGATTCCATTATTTCATTAGTGTGTTGGGGTACAGGGAGCCGGCTGGCGTTCTCTGCCTGTTAACAATAGGATTAAACATGTTAGATGGTTATAGGATGCTTAAAAAGTATGAGGGGTCTTCAGAAAATTCATGGAAAGAATTGTTTTATCTTTTTTTTTTAATTGAAACATAATTGATTGTACATATCTATGGGGTACAGAATTGAATATCAATACCTGTGTGCAATATGTGATGCTCAAATCAGGATGTGTAATGTATAATGTTGAATATACTAACAATGTGTAATTTTCGGTGGCACTTTACCAGTTTCTCACTAACTCCCCACCCCCTCTCCCTTTTCTACCTCTGGTGGCCTTTATTCTGTTCTCTCCTTTTGAAAGTTCAACGAATTATTGTGATTATTCTTTCTACTTTCTTCCTCTCCATCATCCTCACTGGATCATTTCTTAAAGATCAGTAATCATCTCAAACACATTGCCAGTAACCTTTAATGACAGCTTCCTGCAATCTGGGCAGAGCATAGCTGAGCAATACAAATTCTCTTTTGTTCCTCTTTTTGAGTGTGTTGGCTGAATGGTAGGAGCTCTTGGCCCCTTTTAAATTCGATTCTTCCAGAGGATCCTTTAGCTCTCGGTTTGGCCCAGTGCCTAATGAGCTTGAGATCTGCTGGTGAGAACGGGAGCCCTGGAGAGCCTCCAGGAAGCAAGTGACGTCTCCAGTGACGCACAACCTCATCACAGTGCTTGGTGGGCTTAAAAAAAGCTCTTTCAAATCACTCAGATTATTTCCCCTGGTATAGATCTGGCCCAAAATATCCAACAGACCATTCCCAGTGCACTTTTCAAAGCTGAAATGCTGCTAGGATAGTGATCTTCTTGGGAAATGCAGCAGCTATTACATAATAAGGGTTGGCACCTTCTTGCCTTAGCAGACAAAACTACCCCTGTTTGTTGGGGTAGGGAATAAAAATTCATCAAATTATCCTCCTACTCAGCCCTGACATTCACACTTTTTGTTCCAAGAATTCTTAAAACTAGAGATGCATGTCATTTCCATGTCTGGAGGAAAGCAAGCTCATGGGTTAGGGAATCAGAAGATCAGCCTAGTGGGAGAACTTTGTCAGTTCCCAATGGTTTGATGTTGGGCAAGTCACCTAACCTAACTGAGTTTTAGGTTCTTCATCCAGGAAACAGCAATAGTAATAATAAGTGCTATGTTCCAGGCTGATATTACAAGTTGCAAAGGAGTCATTTAAATAAAAAATGTAAATATTAAATGTCTTCCAACTTGATTGCTGGGAAAGGTTGATAGCAAAAGTGAGTGAATGCAGAAACCGAGGCACCAGGACCTTTAGGAACTAGCCCAACAGCTGACTTTCCAGCCATTTCCATTCATCTCAGCACGATCTGTATACACCACTAAACATTTATTCCTTAGATCTCAGATGCCATAAAAGTTCACCTCAGCATGTATTTTATGCTTTCAGATTTTTCACATAAGGAAATAGTAGAGCAGAGACTAATGGCTCAGAATTGTGTATCAAATCAGCTGGGAAACATATGTGGATCCACTGGCCTCCCAGATGCTTTCCCACCTGAACCACAGGGCCTCAGATGCCACCTGATCCTTCTCCGGGGACCCCAGCTGCATTCCTGCTTCTTCCCTGGGCTTAGGGCCTTGCATCACTTTTGACAGGCACTCCAGGGTCCTTTTTAGCATACTCCAGGTATGCTAAAAAATACACTTCTTTTAAAAACGAAGCTCGTGAACCCAATCATTTCTCAATGAAGGCAAAAAGACAGACTGAACTGAACCTAGCAGGAAACAAAACTTCCCTGCTCACTTTTCAGGAGGCCACTTAAAATATATCAGACCCAAGCCACAAAGGTTTTGCTAGGGTGCCACGCAACAATTCGATTTCACTGTAATAGATTTTGTCTCACCATCTGTCCACCCCAGGCTCTTCTCAGTTAAAACAAACAAGTGAGATTTAAGACTTTGCCCCAAAGAGAAAAAAGAGGGAGTCAAGTAAAAATGGGCTGAAGGGAAATCAGATTTTCAGAGAGGAAACGGGCTGATCCGGAGCTGCACATGCAGAGCAAGCTCTCGCTCTCAGTGCTTGTTAATCACTGGTGGCCACAGCCTCGGTGTGCACATTGGATGTCCCGTGGGTGCAGCAGGGATTCCTCATCTGGCACCTCCCCTGAGAGGCCTCCACTCTCACTCCAGGCTGCGATTAGACCTTTCAACCTGGAAGATAAATATCAGGGACCCAAAGGGATTGATCCAGAGGCCCCAAGGAGGCAGCTAAGAGATTGGCTGGCAGCCTGCAGGGGAGGCCATGGGCTAGAGAGGAAGCGGTGATGAGGAGGCCTGCAAATCTCTGCCACTCCTGGGCTGCAGGAGAAAGTGGAGAGGGTCAGAGGTGTTGAGAAAGGGGGAGAGAGAGGATGGGGGCTTTGTGGAAAGAGGGGACACAGATGAGAAAGACAGTAATATAAAGATAAGGGGGAAATGAGAGATGGAGGTGAGGAGAGAAAGCAGTGGTTTGAGAAGCCCAAGAAAAAAAGTTTCTTTCAAGAGCCATGTAACCAAAACCACACAAACTTGCCTCCAATTCTTACTTTCTAAAATTAACTGCAGAGTTTCATAATAGCCTAGATTCTGAGTGCAGCTTTTAAGGTATCTACATTTATTTTAAATGCCTGGAGGAGATCCGCGACACTGCCCTTCTCTCCCTCTGCACCCCAGACCCCCAGTCATGCCTTTGTGCCTCTTCTAATCCCCTCTGTATTTGTTTCCGTATGCAAATGAGGCTGCTTTTTATCTCTTTTTAGGATATTAATATCTGTTTTTCTTCATTGATATGTTTTGGCTTTTAAAAAAAGTGCTGATGAGCCACTGTTGTGTGAGATCTGCAGATACTCCAGTTTCAACTGCAATTTGGAATATTAGTGAGATGCCAGGGAGAGCCAGAAGCTGATCCTGGGGAAGGAGAGGGGTACCTGAGTGGAGGAACGTCAGGGCGAACTATTAGCCATCCTTTATGCATGAAAATTTAAAGTATATCAATTTCAGCCAACAGTCTAAGTTCTAGTCACCTGTTCTATTCAATAGTTCTATCCCGTAGGGATTATCTTGTGTTTCTAGTATTCACTTACTTTTAATGTGCTTCATACCTTTGACTGAAAATGTTGCTCCAAAGGTGCGGGCAAGATTAAATGACCACCTGAGGTTTCAAAGGGACTCCCAGTAATTCTCCACTCCCAA
Organism: Galeopterus variegatus; assembly: GCF_000696425.1. Taxonomy (NCBI): domain Eukaryota; kingdom Metazoa; phylum Chordata; class Mammalia; order Dermoptera; family Cynocephalidae; genus Galeopterus; species Galeopterus variegatus. The sequence goes on from NW_007727574.1 coordinate 4,589, forward strand.
AGGGGCTGACACCTGATCGTGGAAAGACTTCTGCCAAAGCATTGGATTTGAGCACTCGGAAAGGGCATCTGTCTTCAATCCACCATTCTACAGATCAGGAAATATTTACAAACTGGGGATCCCAAGACATCTGAGGAAAAACTTCTGATATGAATGACAAACAGAAAAGGCAACAGACAAGAGGAACCCAAAAGAGATAGAGAGTGACAGGAGCAGAAGGAAAGCTTAAAAACAAAACTTTTGAAAGCTCTCTTCAGAAAGATGAGAAATTGTTTCATATATGAAACAAAAAATTGATGATTAAAAAGGGGAGGATATTTATAAAATTTATAAAATAAAAAAGACCTCATAAAATGTCAAAGTATGAGTATGAAAATGTTTTTAACTTCGTAGAAAAGGAAAAAAAGTGGAAGAGTTAGAAGTTGAAAAGAATACCCAGAGACAAAGAATATAAAACAGGAAAGAGAAGATAAGACAATTAGAATGTATGAGTCAGTCTAGGAGTGACAACGTTGAATAATAGGGATTTTAAAAAGAGAACAGAGAACATAGACAGAAAGAATATTAGTAAGGAAAATATACAGGAAAAACTTCCAACACTGAAGGCATTAGCCTCAAGACTAAAAGGGCTACCTGAGTTTCCTGCACAAAGAATGCAAAAGAGACTCACATGAAGGCAAACCATTGTAAGATTCTGGATGAGCTGGCACAGGAAAATATCCTAAAATTTCCAGAGAGGGTCCCCCCGCCCCAAAAGCCACATATAGAGAATTTGGAATCAAAATGGCATCAAACTTCTCAATAGTAAGAATGGAATCTGGAAAACAAACAATTCTTTGAAACTAGAAGTGAAAAGGATTTATAAGCTAAAATTTTATACCCAGCCAATTTAGCAATCAAGTTTGGGGATAGAATGAAGTTATTTTCAGACATTTATGGACTCCACTTATTAATATGCTCCACCAAAACAAGGAAGTATATTTTTTAAAGAAGATATGAAGTCAAGGAAATAAACGATCCAACATGGGAAAGAGTTAAAGGAAATTCTTAGGGGTAATGAAGGGAAAGCCTAAGAGAATAAAAGAAAGTGACAGAACTGCATTTCAGAGTCTTTCTGGAGGCAAGTTCAGAGATGGTTCAAAGAGATGTATCTAAGATAAAAATGGAATTTGACCTGTGTATTAGTCCATTTCTGTTGCTTATAACCAAATACCCAGAACTGGATGATTTATGAAGAAAATGAAATTTTTTGCTTACAGTTTCAGAGGCTAGGAAGTCCAAAGTTCAGGGAACACATCTGGTGAAGTTTTTGGTGGTGACTTCAGTGATGGCAGGGTATCACATTGCAAAAACAGTGGAGCAGAGAGAGCAGAGAGAAAGAGACAGACTCTCCTCTTTCTTCTCTTAAAGCCCTCAGAACGATGCCCCTGACCACGGTTATTAATCCACTCACTACTGCACGGTCCTACAATCCAATCACCTCTTCGGGGATCCACCTTTCAGTTACCATAAAAGGATTTCCCACCCTCTTAACAGTCACAGTGTGCTAAGTTTCTAATACATAGAACTTGGGGGACATAATTCAAGCTTCAGTAAGTTTTGTGGGGACATAATTCAATCCACTACAATCAGCTAGTATTCAAAGGAATTTTAAGCTCTGGTAGAGGCAATGAATTAATGGTAAGTACACAGAAAATTCAGCAAATAGAAAAATGAGGCAATTATTAATTCTCGCAAAAGAATAACTCTGTATGAGAAAGAAAAAGTAACCATGGTCAGCTATATGGTTCAGATGTAATTGATATTTACATGGTCAAAATAGAACAAGCCCTGGATACTGATTTGACCAAACATTGTTAAATAACTGTATTGGAAAGCTGAGCAGGCAGAGAAATATGGGTGAGTATTGGTGAGGAGGTATGGTATAAAAAGAACCCAAGTTGAGAAATAAAGAAATGGAAATATACACATGTTATTTGGAAACACAGCGGCAAATACCTTAAGAAGCATCTAAAAAGACTTGGAAGCATTTTCCTCAGCAGAGGAGGAACTAGGGAGGAGAAGTAGGTCAGGGGACTGCTGTTTCGATATAAGCATTTTAATACCATTTGGCTTTTTAAACTAGGCCCATGTATTTCTTTAATAGAAATATAGATTAATTTTTTTAACTCTATTACTGCAGCAACCTGGCCTGCTAGCCATGCTATAACAAACCGAATTTTACCTAGTGGCATGTAATAGCCTTCATTTCCATAGGCGGTTCACAGAGAAGAAATGCCACTCGCTGTCAAGTCCCATTCGTGAAAGATGTGACCTCTTTTTCAACCCTGAGGAAATGGAGCCACTAAATACAAGTCAAATCCAGTTACGGTCAGAATCCAAGTGATGTGTAACCAAAATATTTGTAAGCCCCAGGTAATGGCCTAGTTATCCCAGCATAATTTGTTCTAACAGCATCTTAGTACACTAAAAAATTTATAGTAGTTGCTTCCATTCTACACTCCTGTAGAATCCCACTGCCTTCACCAAAGGGCAATTTATCACACTTCATTGTACATTCTTCTTGTTGAGATTTTTAAACTGTTTGTTTAATTGTCTGTCTTCCCAAGGACAAAGACCATAGCTTATTGATTTTTTATCCCCTGTATTTAACATAGTGACTATTATATGACAATATGGAGGAAATGTTTGAATAAATAAATGGGGAGGGATTGAAGAAATGTAAAAGAAATAATTAAAGTGGCAACCAGAATGAGTGGCACCTACTGAATGCTTAGGGTGAAGAGGCAGGACCAAAAGAGGGTTCATTAATAGTGACAAAGATGGAGAGCCCAAATAATAACAGGAATGACCAACTATAACACAATGTTTGCTATGTGCCAGGCACTGTTTCAGGAGCTGCACGTGGATTAGCTCAATTAATCCTCACAATAACCCACAAGGCAGGTTATCACTATTCCCATCTCATACAGAAGTAAGTAATTGACCCCAAATAACATAGTCAGCAGGTCATAGAGGAGCCAGGTTTAGGACCCAGGCCACTTGTCTCCAGAGTCTGTGCTCATAAGCACTTCACATCTATGGCAAGAAGGAATGAAGCCCTTTGAGGTAAAAGCCTAAGGGATGTGGCCCTGCTATGGTTTGAATGTGTCTCCCAAAGTTCATGTGTTGGAAACCTAATCTCCAAATTCATACATTAATTGGAGGTGGGGCCTTTGGGAGGTGATTAGTATTAGATAAGGTTATCAGGGTGGGGCCCCATGATAAGACCGGTTACTTTATAAGAAGAGGAAAAGAGACCTGGACTGACATGCATGCTCTTGCCCTCTTGCCATGTGATGCCCTCTGCCATGTTATGATGCAGTGAGAAGGCCCTTTCCAGATGCCAACACCATGCTCTTGGGCCTCCCAGCCTCCAGAAGTGGAAGAAATAACCTTTTTCTTTATAAATTACTCAGTCTCAGGAATTCAGTATAGCAGCAGAAAAAGAACTTAGACACCCTGGATTAACTCTCCCAATGCCAAAATCTGCTTCTTATTCCAATCTCTGGCATCCAACCCTTCCTCACAATGACCTTAACATGTGTATGTCGAATTGAATAACTTTTCCAAAAGGAATCCCTCTGAAGACATCTATTTAACTTACACATTCTATGGTACCAGTGAGGTTTAGTCAGGGACACAGACCAATCTGAGTTTTGAGGGATTTAGTAGAGGCTTCATCACAAGTCTGGCAGTTGGTACTAGCATCACCTGGGGGGCCTCAGTTAACTTCTGTGTAGCCTCTCATCTTCCAGTAGGTTAGATCAGCTTTCCTACAAGAAGTGACATTTTCAAGACAATATTTCAGCTTGGGAAGTTAATTAATATCTGTTTACCACATCCAATTAGTTCAAGAAAGTCACAACGTGGGGAAATAGACTCCACTTTTTGAGATGCAAACAACTTATGGACATATTTGATCTACCACACCTGTATCTGGGGTTAATTGTTGTTGACTTATGCTGGAGAGTAGGATTGGTCTCTTTAAGAGGAACACTGAATCATCCACCCAGCTTTAGCCTGAGGAGAGTCATGAAAGCCTGAAAGGAGATATTAAGTTCAGTGCAGACACATGCAGTGTAGGGGAGGTGCAGAAATCATAGGGCAGGCTGGCAAAGAGAAAGGCCAGGGGTGTAAGGACTGCCCTGAGGAGGCACCCCAGAATATCTTTATAGGTGAGAATCGAAGAGGGAAGCTGAGGCTCTCGAAGTAGTGGGGGAGGGAGAGGTGTTGGGCAAGTGCCTACCATGTGCCAGGAGCCTGACATGTGTCGTTGTCCAGTCCTCACAACAACCCACTCTCATCCTAATAACAAGCCCTCACATTGTGCCTATGGTGTGCCAGGCACTGTGCTAATCACTTTACACATAGTAACTCAGCAGATATTAGCAGGAACCCTGAGACAGGTACCACTGTTTTTCGCATTTCACTGATAAAGGAAAACTAAGACCCAGAGAGATAAAATAATTAACCCGTGGTCACACAGCTAGTAGCTGGTGGAGTTGGGTTTGACCATCATACAGAGAAGAAAACCAGGGCTCAGAGAGATTAAATAATTTGCTGAAGGACACAGAACTCAACTAAGATTCGTGCCTAAATCTTTTAGACCAGCAACACTGGGCTCTTTCCTTCAACACACTGTTTTCTCAGTGAAGAATTTGCTTCAAGTGAGAGATTATTCTAGATTCTTCCAGAAAAAAAGAGACTGGCTGCCATGGAAGAGGCAGACCAAGGCACTCAGACCTTCTTAGTGAAGCAAAATTAACATGAAACTAACAGCGGGCATTTGTTTAAACAGCTAAGAATAGATGGTGTGAGCAGCACTCCTAATAATGCAAGTGCGGTAAGAAAAGACGCTATGTGCCTGGTACTTATGTTTGTTTTCTTTTCTTTCTATTTTGATGTTTAATTTCTTGTCAGTAAAGACAATTAACTACTTCCTGTCTTAAACGTGGACATCTTTATGGGAAGCTGTGTGTAAACACAGGTAGCATTTCACTGGGAGATCCCTTACAGTCCGATTCTCCGGTCACTCCTGAAGTCCCAGCTGATGGTCTAGTCTTAAAACAGCACCCCCACTTAAGGTCGCCCCCACCCAGGCAGTGAGGGGACATCCTCAGGATCCCGAGCCTATTTGTGTCTTCCTCGAGGCAGTAAATTCTAGAAAGAGAAAGAGGAGGGAGCTACCACTTTCTGGTTGGGGAGCTACCTCTCTGGGAGGTGCCCGCGAAGGCAGCTCGAATCCTGACCAGACCTAACACATGCCTGAGTAGAAAAAGAGAAACTGGCATGGGATCCTTCTAGTCTGTGCCTGGAGAAATGTCAGCTCAGGCTTTGTCAGTCTGCCTGTTGTTATGTTATAAAAAATTCCACTTGAGCCTGAAGGACAAGGCCATTCTGGGACAGAATTGAAAAACACAACGTGATGTGAAGGTGAGGGACCCTGGCGGGGATCTAGCAGGGACAGAGGGCACAGAACCAGCCTCTCTGGGAAGAGAGCTCAGGCTTCCTACTCTCAGACTGGGCCTCTGGGTTACCCGTCGCAAAGATGGAAAACTTTAGCTGATAATTCTTTTTCTGAAACCTCTTTTGTTTTATTTATTTATTTTTTTT